>NW_022196896.1:132107031-132131842 GCF_008632895.1 Mastomys coucha | reverse complement strand
ACTTTATGAGGTCCCAGTTGTCAATTCTTGATCTTAGAGCAGAAGCTATTGGCGTTCTCTTCAGGAAAATTTTTCCTGTGCCTATTTGCTCAAGGTTCTTCCCCACTTTCTCTTCTATTAGTTTCAATGTATCTGCTTTGATGTTGAGGTCCCTGATCTACTTGGACTTGAGCTTTGTACAGGAGAAAGAAATGGATCAATTTCCATTTTTCTACATGTTAACTGCCAGTTGAGCCAGCACCATCTGTTGAGAATGCTGTCTTTTTTCTACTGGACAGTTTTAGCTCCTTTGTCAAAGATTAAGTGGCCATAGGTGTGTGGGTTCATTTCTGGGTCTTCAATTCTGTTCCATTGATCTACCTGCCTGTCACTGTAACAATATCATGCAGTTTTTATCAGAATTGCTCTGTAGTACAGCTTAAGGTCCGGGATTGCCTAACACCCTCTTAACATTTATTTCCACTCTATTTTTTTTTTTTTTTTTTTTTTTGATCTTGGCCTCCATTTATCTGGAAGAGGTAAAAATGTCTCTGCCAATATTGATATTAGTGTCCACTAAGATGTAAGGAATGAGCATTTTCATCCTCCTTGTTCTCCTGGGCTAAACATAAACATCCTATTGTTTGCTTTTAGACATCGAGGATGAATGTTACCTAATGAGTTTACCATTACAAAAGGGGAAAATCGGTTTCCCTTTATTACAAAAGAGAAGCAAGATGGTAACCAAAATCCTCTGGTGATTTTAGTCACTTTCAGCAGAGCTAAGGGGATCAAATGTTGAAACCCACTGTCTGGTTTTATCATACAGCAAGGGAAGGCTGGATTGACACAGGACGACATAGGAAAAGCAGGGAGACATAGGTGACTCTCAGTCATCCCTCCCCCAACCCAAGTGTCCCAGACTGGAGAGAGATACCTCCAACCTGAGCCAGACGTTAACACTTGAACCTTAGCACTCGGACTACTCCATACAACCTAGTGCTAGGTGTAGCTCTATGACCCCTGCTCCATGACTGCACTCTAGGAACTGAACTCCTGGAGCTACACTAGGCATGTCTAGGCAAGGCACCTGACTCTAGCTACACCCCTTCCTCTAGGCTCTGCTGCAGGGTTCAGAGCAGGATTCTACCTGCTGAAGAGCTGGGAAGGGGAGCTAGGAAGGTGCATAGTCAACAGTTCAGTACCATGCCCACTGCAGTGAGCCCCTGTACCCAGTAAAAGCTGTAACAGAAGACCCCATAGTGGGGCCCACAGACAGAGCCTGTAGACCAATGACATCAGTGAAGGAGACTCAGACTGGAAGGTTTAGTCCAGGTTTGGTCCAGGCTTAAAATGGGCCTAGAACACATTCACAATCCTCCCATGCCTGCAGATCTTGCAGCTTCAAGACTCAGGTGCCATCCAGCTTATTTATTGTCAGCCCTAATGGCCAAGGGTTACCTTTACCAGCATTATGTGAGACACAAACATAATAGAATGGATGAAAGACTCTTCACTGGGGTGGGAGAGGTGGCAATTGCAAGCCTTCACCTTGGAACTTAGTGTTAGGCCAATAACATTAAGCATGGAGCATATTCTAAGCTCCATCTCTAGGCTTGCCTATGAACAGCAGTTCATCTCCAATGCCAGAGTAAGGCACATAGCCCCAGAGTCTTGGACTTTTATATTTTAATCAGAAGCATCTTCAGCTAGATGCAGTGGTTTGGGGGCACAAGTTCACCTTAGCAACAGGAAGCTCACAGCAATGTAGACCAATGTCCTTTCCAGTTGCTGTGTTGGTTTCAATGGCCCATAGGTATGAGGTATGGTACAGCATGGTGAAAATGGTAAGAAACAGGTTCCTGAGTTTTGTTCATCCATGGTAATCATACCTACAGGCAGCCAAAATCCCGAAGACTTTGACCACAGGCTAGCAGCTATAGACCAGGTACTCCAGCCCTGGGAGGTACACGTAGAGAGCTCTTTCTAGGTGATCTCCCATTTCTTTCTTTTAAAAATGTATTTCATAATCTTGTCAATTTTCTGTAAGTAAACCCAATAATTTCACTGGTATCCTAGAGTGGACTATGGTAATTTTTAAATGTGGTGCCATTGAGAACTTAGAAAGAGGGGATAAACATTGCTTATTCCCCATCCCTGAATAAATATTCTCAATATAAAAAAATGTATTTCATTATATTGATTGGTTGGTTGATTGATTTTGTGTGTGTGCATATGTGTGTGTGTATGTATGTGAATAAGTGTGAGAGAGAAATAAGAAGAGAGAGAAAGAGAGAGAGAGAGAGAGAGAGAGAGAGAGAGAGAGAGAGAGAGAGAGAGAGAGAGAGAATAAGCCAAACTGATCAGTCCAGGTTACTCTAGGTTTTCTCAAGTTTGATAATAAAAACTAACAAGTTAGATGAACTCATTCTCAACAGCCCCTAAAATAGTCTATATGCTGAATATAAATTTAGTGGTGGAATCTGTGGTGGTTGGAATAAGAAGGGCTAACATAGGCTTATCTATTTGAATATAATATTTGAAAGGATTAGAATAATTATGGGTATGGTCTTATTGAAGGAAGTGTGTCACCACCAGTGGGTGGGCTTTGAAGTCTCAAAAGTCTATGACAGGTCCAGGCTCTCTCTGCCTTTCTGCCTATGGATCAGGATGTAGAGCTCCCAACTACTGCTCCAGTGCCTGTCCATGCACCTCCATGCTTCCTACCATGATGACAATGGACTAAACACTTGAAACTGTAAGCAACCCCCAGTTGACTGCTTTATTTCATAAAATTTTCCTTGTTTGTGTGTCTCTTCACAGCAATAGAACATTGACTAAGACAAAATTGTAGGGAACATCACCAGAAAGAAAGACATGTACTTGATCAAACCCACCCTGGAGGGGACTTTCTGAGCTCTTTTTCCTCTGCTTAGGATGAACAGAACCATGTTGTTAGAGTAAAGAGGCGCATGTACATGCTGCTGGACATCTGTCCAAAGTTACCAGGTGTATTAGTCAGGGTTCTCTAGAGTCACAGAACTTATGGTAGTCTCTATGTAGTAAAGGAATTTATTGATGACTTACAGTCTGTAGTCCAACTCCCAACAATCAGCTCCCAACAATGGTCGGCAGCAGCTGTGAATGGAAGTCCAGGGATCCAGCAGTTGCTCGGTCCCACAAGGCAAGCAGGTGAAGCAGAGCCAGCTTTCCTTCTTCCAATGTCCTTATATAGGACTCCAGCAAAAGGTGTGTCCCAGATTAAAGGTGTGTGCCACTACACCTTTAATCCCAGATGATCTTGAACTCATAGATCTTCCTATCTTAATCCTCTGGGATTCATAACCACTATACCTCAAGATCTCCATGCCAAGATTCAGGTTGGAAACTTGTATCTCTCAGCGTCCAGATTAGGGCCAGGTGAGCCTTCTAATTCTAAATTGTAGTTCATTTCAGATATAGTCAAGTTGACAACCAGGAATAGCACTACACCAGGAGAAAATATACATACATACGTACATACATACATACATGCATACATACACACACATATGCCTTAGCTTCTTATTGTGTGATATTAGCCAAACATCATTTTGCTTCCCAGTGATTAAAGAACAAGTGTTCACTTACTTATGGTGAATCTGCTTCTAGCATGTTTAATAAGCATCCTTGCAGTCACCCAAGCATTCTGACAGCAGAAAGGCTGACCCTGCCCAGACTCAGCTTTGCTATCTCTCTGCTTGCACCCATGGATCAAAGCCTTTCTTAGTGGAGTTCTTTAGTGTTAAGTGGTGAGAACAATAATCAGAATGAGCTGCCCTTGGATCCAGCTTCCAAGGCCAGGCAAACTCCAGACTTATCTCTCCCCATCTCTCAACACCTAATGTAAAGAGATCTTCTGCATAAAATAAGATGTCAACTTGGGACCAACATTTTGACATTAGAAAATAATGACATATTAACAGGTGTTTGAGCATGTGCCATGGCTTGGGTAAGTGTCTCCCAGGAGCTGCTGTGTCAAAGGCTTGGCCCTGGGCCCAGTTGCCACTGGGAGCTGATGGAACCTTTGAAAGATGGAGCTGGTGGGAGATATGCTGGTCCTGGGAAGAATCCCCTTGCATAGGATATTGGAAACCCTGTCTCTTCTCTTCCTTCTCTCAATTAGCTAGCTTTGAGGTAAAAGCACTTCTTCCTCAACATGGAGTCGCCACAGACCCAAAGGAAATGGAGCAATTGATCATGAACTAAAAATCTCCAAATGTGTGAGGAAAAAACAAAAACAAGACCAACAAACAACAACAAAAAAAAAAAAAAGGAGGAAAAAAAAAACCCAAATTTTCCTTTCTCCATGTTGGCTTCCTTATATAATTTGTTACAGTGATAGAAAGCTGAATACCCATGCCTTTCTATCAATTGCCGTCCACCTCATGTAAGAAGGTGCTTGAGTTTCCTGTAGGATGGACACCTGTTCACTCTACATTCCTTTCCAGGTTGAGAATTGCTCAAGGTAGAGGGAGAATTAGATCTTTCATTATTGCTCCATGTCTTGGAACTAATGCATCTCCGCCTAAAGGTTGGTGACTGTCAGACTGTCTGCCACCTCAGGCTCAGGCCAGAGAAAGGACCTGCCTCCTTGAGAAAGGGATGCCCTACTAGGATTCCATAAACCCTGGGTGCTAGTAGCTGCTCCCTGACACATGGAGGATTTACTAGCCTGCTGGACCATTGGGCAAGCAGCCAGCACAGAGCTGTCATTCAAACATATCCCCCACTGTACTCAGACTCCAGCATTTATAACTCAATCATGTGAAAGTTAGTGACTTCCTGGACTCAGGTGTAAGATGTGCTTTCCATTAATGAATTCCATTGCTTCAGCACTGTCTGTTAAAATTTAACTAAGACCCTCTTCATTGACTAACATTTGTTGAGACATCTCTGTCTCTACGAAGGCAGTTCACATACCAGAAGTAGAGAGAACATTTCATTCGTTCCTTCTTTCAGGACTTTCTCCTCTTCTCACTCCAATACCAACAGGAAAATAGCTTGTCTTGAGTTGACCAGTTAATGGCCACCAGAGATTATTCATATAATTTCCCTACTTTGTCCTACTAAAATCAAAGGCATGAGCAATGGTGGTCCATGTGGGCTTAAGTCTCCATCTATGCAGGAGCTCTCAGACTGAGGGCAGAAGACTCGCCTCAGCTCAGCAGAGGAATTTGCGTTTCCTCTGCTTTCTTGCTCTATTTGTATCCTCAGTGGATTGGAGGACACTCCTACCTGGGCGAGAGCAATCTTCTTCACCAGACTCGCCCATTCAAGCACAAATCTGTTCTGGAAATCGACTCAGAGACACAAGCAGAAATACTGTCTTAGCAGCTATCCGGGCATCCCTTTGCCAAGTCAAGTTGACATATAACATTAGCATCACCCCTGGTGTGGGTCCTGAAAGGGCCTCTTCAGAGGGTTTGCTGTAGAAGGGCCCCCTGGCTGACTGGGATGGCTCCTTCCAAGCACACAAGCAGATCAAAAGCAAAATGATCAAACAGAGTCTTAACAAAGACTGCACTGCAGCCTGAGCTGGTGAAGTGTGAATTGTGGAGGCTCTGTTTATGTTCTGACTCCTTGGGGAGCTAGGTACAAAGGCAGATTTTATTGCAGTAATGAAAACATCCATTGATTTACAAGGTTTTGGAAATGCACCTCCATAGATGAAAGAACGCAGGGGAAACAAGAATTAGCATGCAGCTCCTCCCATCTCCTCCCTCCTCCTCCCCTCGTGAATGTGAAATTTGGATAGAAATATGATTTGGAGATAAGGCAGAGAGCAGGGGCACATGTAAAGTGCTGTGTGGTTCTGCCCTGTGGAATTGTCTGACTAGCCATCCATATGGGCAGAGAGGAAGGCTTGCCAGCTTATCTGTCCTCATCCGGGTCCTCAGCTACACGCTTCTCAAGTTCTTGGTTAAAGGCAGAAGGCAGGGAAGGTTATAACTTTTTCCTCCTCTTCCCAGCCTAGCATCTGAACCTCATTCATGTGTTTGTGTGATTGCTTATATAACAAATCCTGATGAGAAACAGAGTTGACCTCAAAAACTAGAAACTGAGAAGACAGATGTGTAACTTCTCAGGCGGCCCTGCAGCTAGAGTGTGGATGAGTGGCTTGGGGTGGCCATGCAGGCTCCCACACGCCTATCCCTTACCAGAAGGTGGGAGCTCTGAGAAGCAACCATCTGCAGAGGTCCAATGGCCAGAGGCAGAGGCAGCAACTTCACCATCCCAGGTTGGAACTGGTACCACTGCGTCCACAGTCCAGAGAGAGACACTGGGCAGGAAGGGTTACAACAGGCCAGGAAGCAGCATCCTCTACAGGAAGAGTAAGCAGGGGCGTGTGATAGCTCGTTGGTTGCTCAGGCTACCCTTTCCATGTATCAACTCGGGAACCCTAACCCTCACCTCAATAGATGAGACAGAGTTTATTCTGAGGTCGCACTGACCAGGAACTGAAATTCAGGTTACTACAAATACCATGTGGCGACCATGAAGTTTTTATGAAAACAGAGCAAAAACTTGTCATAAATCAACACACTTTTCAAATACCTTGGTGGGAACAGCTGTTAGGCAGGTTAAAGCAAAGGGGAGAAACTGCTGCTAGAAGCTCCAGATACTCTCTGCTGATGGTCTTAGGCTTTTGGTCAGTGCGAGCCAGTGATCTGTTAAGTTAATGCATCCTAGAAGGTTTAACCTGTGAGTCACAAGGATGCTAGGGTCAGACACCAAGGAGTGCATGGAATGCTCAAGGGGACTAAAGACAGCTGGCAATAAATTGTAATGGGGCCCTAGATCTGCCACACTCTCCACCTCTCCATGGCCACCACAGAGCTGATCAGGTCATCAGCCTTGTAGAGTTCAATGGAAGGTGGGGGTTATCTTTAGAAACTTTCCATCACATCTCTTCAAGTTCGGCTTCTGGGGTCCTGACCATGAACCTCTGAGCCTCCCCAAATTCTTCCAACCCTCTTCTTACCTCAGATGTATGCCTGTTGCTAGAAATAAATGAGGTGGCCTGGGGGTATGCTAAAGACACGAAGTTGGAAGGGAAGCCGTCTATTAGATAATAGAATAACAACATCACTAAGGGCTAGATATCAAACAGAAAAGTCCATGTTACCAATGGTAAGTTCCAAAGTCAATGCCATCAGATATGATGTATATATATGCATATTCATATATTCATATTTACATTGCTAGTCAAATGTAAGGAAACATAAAAGTAGAAACTAGGTATAAGCTCCTTATGACTGTGGCTCATTTACAGTTGTAAAACCAAAACAAATTTACAGATTAATTACAAGCAGAACCACAAAAGCAATAACATCCAAATTAACCTCATTAATTTAATGAGAGAGATGATGACATGTTGCTGAGGCTGTATCATTGCCCGCCACATGGCTCTGGCACTGCCGGCTAAGACACAGAAGGATGCTGAAAGAGGGCTACTGTGTCTTCACTCCCCTCAGCTAGAATCCACTGAGCCCTGGATCCCTCCATCCATCGCATAGCAGCTTCATCTCCAATGTCTACACCAGACTCCTCTCAGGATAACTGGGCTTTTGTTGCATTGCTCCAACTTATATTAATGTTCTTTCTTCCCCTGAATCAACCCTCCCTTAATTGAGCTATAACACATTAGGGTTGAAGTTGCTGGCCCTGTGTGGGGCCCTTGCTGAGTGCTGGTCAAAACCATGGTGAATGGGAAAGAAGACCAGAGCATGCTGGTGTGCAGACTCAGCAGCATACAGAGGGACGGGAGTGACAACCCATGGTACAAGGATGCTGGGCACTCATTTCAGAGAGCAGCAGGATATGGTTGGGTCCTATCTGAGGCAATTCTTTGGCTCTAGCACAATGCAATTCGAGTTCTCAGGCATGTCCGGTGGGAGACATGTGAGTAACTGCACTGCATCTCTGTTCACGAAGGATGGAGCATTCTGTTTCTACCACTAGGAAAGAAAACTCAGTAGTTACAACCAAAGGAATTGCATGTCTCAAATCATTCACTCCTAAGAAACACATTAAGCACAACAATTAGAATTAAAATGTGGTTTACAATAATCTGGGGTGGCCACATGGCTCAGAGGATAGAGGCAGATATCTCCAAGCCTAATGACAGCCTTATTCCCTGCAACCCATACGGTGGGAGAAGAAACCTGACTCCTGCATGTTGTCATCAGGTGGCCATATGTGTACACCCATGGCACATGGACACACAGACACACACACCTATCCACATCCACACAAAAAAATAATTAATGAAAACTTTAAAAAAGGTGAAAGTTCAAGAAACAACTTGCTTTTTTTTTCTAGAAGGAATGCACAGAGACGCATGCTGAATTCAAATGTTTCCTGTGATAAGCAGCTCAAGTCTTGAAGTGTCATGATAAGGAGGAGTGAGAGAAAACAGAGCTGCCTAAGGACAATAGAAAGCTTCCTATGAACCGAAGGGAAAACTTCCATGGTTATCCACAAACAATGAATGCAGAAGGTCAGTCTTTTGTAACTAAGTTGAAGAAACAAATAAATAAATAGGGGAGACAGAGATAAGAAAAGGAGAGATAGGTGTGACAGGTGTCTACAAGAGACACATTTATAAAGATTCTTTTAAAAACTGACTTCACAAGATGGAGACAAGGGATCTTGAAAGTTTCAATTATGAAACCCTCCTTTAAAAGGCAAACGAGAATCTCCATGTTGGAGAAATGCTTGTTGCACACAATGAGTGTGGTAGTCTCCCTGCCTAGCTTATGAATACCTGGAGGCATAGTGGTGAGCAGACTCCAGCCCTGGACACCAGGACACTGGCTGCTGTACGATGAGGGGCATCTCATTACTGCTTCCATTTCACGGCTTGTTCATGTTTGTGTCATTATGTCAGGTTGCATGTATGTGGAAACATACCCATTTCTTGCAGATCTTCTAAGCTGTTGGAATGCAGGTTTTCAAAGTACGCCCCTGCAATCTGCCAGTCTCGTTGTTACCTGTGTACCTGTAGTAATGTCTCCCTTTCTGGCCTTCTGTTTGATACTTTTAAGGCAGATCAATGCAAGTGGACTTAAACATGGATGCAGGGCATGGCCTTAAGTTCCTGATCCCCGTGGCTTCCTCCCCCAGTGCTAGAATTACATGTGTATACATACTGCCGTGTCCACCTTTTTGTCTCTAGTATTATGGGTTGGGATCTAGTCTTTTTCTGTTAGTTTTGCTAAGGATTTTTCAACCTCATTGATTTTTTAAAAGCACCAACTTGTTTTTTCAGTGATGCCATGTTATTATTCATTTCCATATCATTAACTTATATCCTATTATTAATTATCTCTTTCCACCTATTGATTTGCTGCTTGGCTAGTCTTTGTTTTTCTAAGACTTTGAGGTATATCGCTAAGTCACTTGAAATTTCTCTGGTGTGTATTTGTGAATTCTACATAGTTTGAGAAGACTATTCAATATATGCCTGCAAAGTCCATTTGACTTATAATATCATTTAACTATGATGTTTCTCTATGGGCCTTTTGTCTGTATGATCTGTCTGTGGTTGAGGGTGGGAAGTTGACTTTACAGACTCTTCTTAGGTTGAGACTAATCTGTGTCTTTAAATCAGTAGGTTGTTTCATAAAATTAGCACGCTCCATGTGATTCCTAATAAAGGATTTGCCTGAGCTGTTTGTGTTCTGTTCAGAAAGTTGTCTCCTATGCCAGTGCATTCGAGACTATTCCCCACTTTCGCTTCTATTAGATTTAGTGTATCTGGTTTTATGTTAAGGGCTTTGATCCCACCTGGACTTGAGTAATAAATATGGATCTCTTTGCACACTTTTTACATGCAGACATCCAGTTAGACCAGTGACGTTTGTTGACTATGCTATCTTTTCTCATTGTTTGGTTTTGGCTTGTCAAAAATCAAGTGTCTGTAGGTATATGGGTTTATTTCTGTGTCTCTGATTTGATTTCATTGATCAACCTGTCTATTTCTGTGCCAATACCATGCAGTTTTTACTATTGCTCTGCAGCACAGCTTGAAGTCAGGGTAGTGGCACCTCCAGAAGTTCTCTTATTGTTGAGGATTGTTTTAGCTATCCTGTATTTTTTGTTTTTTTCTGTATGAAGTTGAGAATTGTTCTTTCAGGTCTTTAAAGAATTGTGTTGGAATTTTGGTGGGAATTTCATTGAGTCTGTAGATTGCTTTTGATAAGATGGCCATATTTACTATGTTCATGGATAGGTGACTAATATAACTCTCCTCTGAGAGGCCTCACACAGCAGCTGATGCAGAGATCCACAGCCAAATATTAGGTGGAGCTCAGAGAATCTTGTGGAAGAGAAGGAGGAAGGATTGAAAGATCCAGAGAGGACAAGAACACCACAAGAAAACCTATAGAATCAATTAACCTGGGCCCATAAGCTGTCTTTACTATACAGACAATTGAGTCAGAGACAGCCCCTGCTCCAGTTGTTAGAGGACCCACACGAAGACCAAACTGCACATCTGTTACTTATGTGTAAGGGCCCTAGGTCTGTCCTATGTACACTTTATGATTGGTGGCTCAGTCTCAGTGAGACTACTTATAACAACCCTGAGTCAAACATTTCTCTAAATGGAAAAGACTTACCATGTCTAACCTAGAGCAATAAGAAAAAACAGTGGGACGAGATTGATAAAACCAGGAAAGGGAGAAGTCAACGTGTTCTTATGTGCAGACTATGACATCATCCTACATAGACACTGACCCTGACAACCCACAGAAAAACCTTACAACTGCTAAACTCTTTCAGCAAGGCACAAAATGAGCATACAAACATCCAATAGCTTTCCTACATACATACCCAAGCAAGAAATCAGGTAGGTGATCCCATTCATAATAGCTAAGAATATGCCTAGTCTAGGAAGCGAAAGACCCCTACAATGCAAATTGTAAAACAATAAAGAAAGAAATTGGAGAAGACATTGGAGAAAGGTAAGACCTTCTATGTTCATGGAGTTTCAGAATTAACCTCATGAAAATAGCTATATCTAAAAATGACTTCTAGAGTCAGTGGAATTCACATCAAAAATCCCAAAAACCTTCCTCTCAGAAATAGAAATAATCCTAAAATTGATGTGGAATCCTGACTATGGAGAGCAATAAGCAAAACAGCAGTGCTACAAGTATCCCAGGCTCACCTTCAAGTCACACTACTGAGGCATAGTAAGGAAAGCAGCACAGGGCTTGCAAAGCAGCGCACATGCCTGGCACTGGGACAGAACAGAGGACTCCAAAAAAGGCCACATGTGTACAACCACAGGTGCCAAAACCAGACACTGGACAAGAGACTCTCTTCACATGGAAGAACTGGATGGCCACACGTAGAAGATGAAAGTAGATCCTCATCCCTCACCTACACAAAACCAATTAAAATTAGACAGAGATCTAAACCTAAGACCTACACCCCAAACCTCTAAATTAGGGGAACATGTATGGGAAACATGTCAAAATACAGGCACAAGCAAGAACTTTCTGAACAGGATCCAATCAGCTATGAAATAATCTCAAGAACTAATAATCAGGATGGCGTGACATTAAAGTCTGTGCAACAAAGAAAATAATCCAGTAAAAAGAAGTAGTCTTAGAATAGGAGAAAGATCTTTGCAGTCTGCATGGGTGTTAAAGGGTTGTAAGTGGAGACATATTTTAAAAACTCAAAGATCTACAAAAAGCTAGGCAAACAACTCACTCCATAACTGGACTAATGAAACAAGTGGTCAGTTTTCTAAAGGTGAGGTATACATGGGCAATAAGTGTGAAAAATGATCATTATTCTCAGTCATCTGGAAAATGTGAAGGAAAGCTACCCTGAGATTATATCTCAAACCAGTCAGAGAGGCTATGGTTCAGAAAGTAATAGAACCAGAATAGGTGGCGGTTTAGGGGAGAAGAAACCCAATACACTGCAGGTAGGGATTTACTGGCCCCAATAATGTGCTAATATGCTACACAGCGGAGAGTCCATACGACCCAGCTATAACACCCCTGGATCGAAACCTAAAGCCAGTGATCACAGACATACTTGCACGTCTGTGTCTACTCAGTTCCCAGGAGCCGGGATCTAGAACCAGCCCAGGTGTCTGTCAGCATGTGGATAGATAGACAAAATGCGGTATATGTAAACAGTGGAGTTTCATCCAGCTATAAAGAAGAATGAAATTGTGTCATCTGCAAAAATGGAGACAGCTGGAGGTAATAATTATATAAGCAAAGTATACAAGAGCCCAAAAACAAATGTTACACGCTTTCTCTCAATTGTGCGTTATAAGAGTTTATATAGGTACATAATAAAAGTGTGTGTGTGTGTGTGTGTGTGTGTGTGTGTGTGTGTGTGTATGTGTGTGATGGTCACTGAAGAAAGACCTTCAGTTTGGGAGAAAGAAGAGGAGGTGGAGAGTAAAGAAAGAGAAAATATGGCCAAAATACATGATACACTAGAATGATAGATAAAGTTTTATGAAACTTATTATTATATACAATGGTTATATGCAAATAGAAGTTCAAATAGTCATTAGGGATATTATTTGACACCTAGTAAAATGGTGTCATATGCTGAAAGTCTGCCTTACAGCTCAGAAATCTTCATCTCAAAAATGATCTAGTCATTTCTCCAAGTCCAAAGGCAAGGCTACCAAACGCAGATGGAACGCGAAGCTATCCGTTATTATATAAGTTTGCATATAGCTTCATCTTCTCAATCCAGAATAGATTCTGAGATTCCAGGTACACTGAAGTGATTTATGAAAACATTTCATTAACTAATTACTGATCTCGTAGCTTCAGCAGGAAGACTGAAACATGTGCTTCTGATGTCACAGCCAGGATGAGTGACATCCTGACTGTTACATTCTCTCCTGTTCAGTTGAGAGGCACTGAGAAATTGCCTGCTCTTTCTAACCAGGTGACGGCATATATTAAATAAAGAGACCATTCCTCAGTCGTCTTTGGGTCTAGGAAAATCTCTGAAGACTTTGAAAATATGTTTTAAAATAATGGCTCTGTGACACAAGAATCAACACCAGTTGATTCTTAGCTCCAAGGCAAGAAAATGAGGTTGTAAAGGTTTATCACTAAAGTACTCTTTCACCGTAAGTTAAATCCCAGCATGTAAAGGCACTGCTCAGCATCTTCCAGCCACATGAACAGTTGATGTTGCTTTAAGGTGTCTCTATTTCCCAGTCTGTCCTAGGCAGCTCCATAAGCCAGGCTTTCTGTCACTCTGACAGATGTCTGAGAGGAACAGAGACTTTGGCCCACAGTCAGCTGGCTTTTTCTTTTTGACTTAAATTTGTCTGAAGTGTTGGGGAGATGTCTCAGTGGTTAAGAGCACTTGCTGCTCTTGCAGAGAATTCAGGTTCTGTTCTCAGCACCTGCAGGGCAGCTCACAACCATCTGTAGCTCCAGTTTCCAAGGATCTGATGCCCTCTTCTGGCCTCTGTGGATAGTACATACACATTGTATGTATATATATCTGCAAACAAAACTCTTGTACAAATAAAAATAGGTACATACTTTTTAAAGAAAAAAATTAGCTTACACAAATGGATTACATTTAAGAGGAAAGAACATTGTATGAAGACAATTTCCAGGTGCCATCTGAGTGGAATGTGGCTCTGTTGCTGAGTCTTTCCAAATTCCATGAAACTCTTCATATTTCTGTCAGCAAGTGTCCATCACACAAACCAAACAGACCAAAAGTAGGTGCCCAATGTGTGGAGGTCAGCTAAACTTTACAAATACTAGTGTGACAGATAGGCAAACTCACACTATTCCAGGAGTCCTAACACAGTTCATGTCACACCAAGGCCTCTCATTCAAAATGACATCTTGCCTAGTCAGTTGAAAACTAGCCATCAGAGCCACTATCCCAGGAGTCACTGTGTGCAAATGATGATCCAAGGCTGTTCTTCCGAAAAACAGGAAAGAAATAGCTATGCCCATTGCTGCTGGAACCAGGTGTGTTCATCACAGCTGGAACCATGTGCGCTGATCACAGCTGGAACCAGGTATGTTCATCACAGCTGGAACCAGGTGTGTTCATCACTGGTGGAAACAGATATACTCATCACAGCTCACACCACAAGTGTTCATCAGTGCTAGAACTGGGTGTGCTAGTCACCGCTGGAATCAGATAGTGTAAGCAGACAGAGTTCTGATGCAGATAAAGGGTTTGCCAAGATTGTGGTATTGAGAATGAAAGGAAACAAGATGAATAAAAGATAATTTAAAGAATACACAGATGGTCCTACGCATGGACAGTCTTAATTCAAAGCCTACACTATTCTAAATGATTTATAGAAATGTCCTTCAGATCTGAATACCCGAGGACTAGCTTTCATGGTACTAGAAAGTGCCATGCATGGAGGAAAGTAGCCAACAGCCCTACCCAGCTATGGCAACAACATTACGCAGCCTGGCATGGTAATCCTAAGAGTGCACTAGTGGCACACATGTCTTGCCAGTAACCAGCTCTCTGCTCAGGCTCAATGAACAAGAGGAAAATTGTACCTCGAACTGGAAATCCAGCCAACTCCCCAGGGCTCCTGAAGCCATGGATCTTGGAGGAGCACCTACGTCTGCTACTTTCCTAAAGCAGCACAACACTTAACGGCATTCTTAATGTGTGTCCTTATATCCGCGAGCAAGCGTAGCCCTCACCCTTCATGAAGAAAGCCTCTCCTTGCAACAACTGCAGACCATTGCAACTACACAAAACCACAACCAATCAAAATGCAGAGTCTGGAGTCCAGTCCTATGGATAAATCTATCAAGAAATACAAATCTAAAAAAAAAAAAAAAAAAAAAAAAAAAAAAAAAAAAAAAAAAAAAAAAAAAAAAAATGCACTCAAGGCTCAGGAAACACTGAGGAAGATGGGGCGGAAAGATTTTAAGAGCCAGATCAGAGACTTTGCTGTGAGATTGTGTCTTTCAGTAACATCAGATGCTACACACATAAAGCCTCCCCAACATAACCGCCCTAAGATGGGCTGAACAAGGACAGTATCGATGGACAGGCCAAAGTGGACAGGGAAACTCCCATGAGCTCTACACAAAGAACTACAAGCAGCTAATGGATGCGGTACAGGAGAAATACTTTTTCTCAGGGAAGAGTGTACCACTGCTTGTCCAATACCAAACGATTATCCCTGAGGGGAAAAAAAAAACTTGCAAGTAACATTATACAGATTGGATAGATATGTTTAGGGATATATATGCATAGACATAATATACATTTGGTAACAATGAAAAAAGAGGGCATAAATTTGAAGGAGAGAAAGGAGGATTTGGAGGAATGAAAGGGAAGGAGGAAGTGATGTAATCAATGGCATAATGAAATATTCACTTTCAGTCTGTGTAGGAGCACAGGTAAAACAAAAAAATGATTCCTGAGGTACTCATGATGGGTCTGAATATATTCCAAAGTCTCAAATATTTTGGGTAAGGCATACCCAACTGGTAATGACTGGACATGGGAAGGAAGATGAACGGCAAACCATTCACTCATTATTTCATTCACTCATTCAATTACTTAACAAAAGCCTATTAAATACCTGTAACATAGCAGACACCATTCTAGGCTGTAGGAATACACCAGTCTCTGTTCTCAGTGGATACAACAGTCCCTGTTCTCAATGGAACTTAATCACTAGTCCGGTGAGACAGATAAGAAAAAAGTGCATGTCACAATTTCAACAGACAAAGAAAGAGGACTCCCTGGTGGATAAAGAGGCAGAGATTGAGGGAATGGCCAGAAGGCTACACTGATAAGGCAGCCACAGTGTATAATCTGAGTGGATGAGGAAGCAGGCCAAGTCCAGAGCTGATGAAGAGCCCCGAGGAAACAGCATGTAACTACAAACATGGCAAATAAGAAGGCTCTGAAACTTCCTCTCCCGATTCTAAAACACTTGCCTGGAGAGGAAGGAGCAAGGGGGTCACCTAAGGATGAAGCGAGAGAGGGAGAACCGGGCATGATCTTTGCACACCACAAATACCAGTGCTTGGCTCTGAGCAGGATGAGGGCCTGGGGAGTCTCTGTGTATAGAAACTTTAGGGACTAATTGCTGTTTAGTTAGGAAGGATGAAAGTTAAGAAAGCAATAAAACCTATGTAAAGAGATCAGGCAAGAAAGATTGAAATTTAGTCAGGTTAATAATGGATAGTGAGGACGGTCATAAATCTGGAGCGTGTTTTGTAGATAAGACTGGCAGGATTTATTAAGGAATTAATTAGAGATGTGAGAAGAAGAGGGATCTTAAAACTACAAGTTTCCTGAGAGACTTGAAGAAATGAGTCATGGAAGGTTTTGGAAGAAATGGGTGTGGACCCATGAGCTCCAGAGTTAAGCCCGCAGGTAGGGAATGGGATTAAGTAGGAAGTTGATGTAGCCTGAGGAACAGAAGAGGATGAACAGTTTAAATGGGGACCATACTCTCTAAGTGCTGGCTTTGCAATCTTTGGTCCCCAGTTGGTAATTTCCGGAGCAGTTTAGGAAGTATAGCCTGGCTGGTGGAGATATGTCACTGGGAATGGGCTGTGGCAGTTTCAGAGCTTCACCCTACTTCCAGCCTTCTCTTTCTGCCTCAGAACTGGGGGGTGTTATTTCCCAGCTTCCTCGAGCCATCATGCTTGTCTGCTGTTATGCTTCTGTGTCATGATTCTCTCTTATTCCTCTAGAACCATAAGACGAATAAACTCTTCTTCCTCTAAGTTGTTCTGGTCACCACTTTAGGCAGTGTCACATTGCTGCTATGACACCCCATGGATAAAGCAACTGGGTGAGAAAAGGGTTTAAGTTGCTTACAATTCTACATCATCACAGTCATCACTAAAGGAAGTTAGGACAACACAAACAGGAGGACCCTGCAGGCAGGAGCTATGCAGAGGCCATGGAGGGTGCTGCTTACTGGCTTGCTCCACATAGTTTGCTCAGCCTGCTTTCTTACAGAACTCAGGACCACCAGTCCAGGAGCAGTCCTACCCACAATGGGCTGGGCCCCAAGGAATCAATCACTAGTTAGGAAAATGTCCACCTGGCTTGCCTACAGCCTGACCTTCTGGAGGCATTTTCTCCATTGAGGTTCCCTTCTTTCTGTTGACCCTAGTTTCTTGACATAACACAAGCCAACACAGCCATGTTATTTTATCAAAGCAACATAAAGTTGTACATAGGCAAAGGATGGACATGGAAATGTGGGAATCACCAGCTATTAGATGACCCCCTTCCCAAAATCCATCCATCGGTTCCACGCTGCTATGAAGCAACCACACTGAGTGTCAAGATGTCTGCTAGAATATCACTTGGTACTATGTATTCATTTATTGAGATGTGGTTTCATGTACACCAAGCTGGCCTCAAGCTCCCTAATTAGCTGACAATCACCTTGAACTCCTGATCCTCCAGCACCAGTGGCTGGGATTTCAGGCCTCAACCACTCTGACGGGCTCACTCAGGGTTGTTTTTGGTGGGTCTTGTCATTTCAGAGGTGGGGTTCATGGTTAGACAGGATTCTTCTTTAAACCTCTAGAATATGAGGCAGAGTGGACAGCCTCTCTCTCCTGAGCAGACACAACAGCTCTGCTCTCAGACTGCTCTGTGAGAATTCTTTCTCATTATGCATCATAGATGCTCGTTATTTTTCTGAGAAACTACAAAACACAAAAGGATAAAAATAAAAAAGTTTTAAAATATTTGTAACCCTTCAATTAAAGTCATGACTTAATCCTTAAATATTAACACAGCTATGGAGGTAATAGTTTAAAATACATTTAAGATAATTAAATGCCATAGTCAGTGAACATCTAAAAATCACAACTCACAGGAAGAAATTTAGAAATATTTCTTCTTTTTAAGATTAATCAATTAATTTTATTTATATGAGTACACTATAGCTGTCTTCAGACACGCCAGAAAAGGGCATCAGATCTCATTACAGATGGTTGTGAGCCACTATGTGGTTGCTGGGAATTGAACTCAGGACCTCTGGAAGAGTAGTCAGTGCTCTTAACTCTTGAGCCACCTCTCCAGCCCAGAAGTATTTCTAATAGGATTATTATCTTAATTAATTATTGAATCTTATAAAATAATATTTCAATAATATTAATTTGAATTTATTTTACCTCTGTTCCCTTGGTCTTTTTTTTTTTTTTTTTTTTTTTTTTTTTTTTTTTTTTTTTTTTTTTTTTTTTTTTTGCTTTTGTTGGTTTTTTTTTGAGGGAGTATTGGTGTGATATTGTGTGTGTGTGTGTATGTGTGTGACATAAGTGTTTGAGAGTGATAAATATGCTCCTTGAGGGATGAATTTTAATGCAAATCATTTATGCCAAATAATTTATCATGTGTGAAAACTGGTCTCCACATTTAATTGCTGGCATTTGGGGTTGTGGCTCTCTTGGGAATAAGGCATGCACTGTGTTAGAGGGCATTCTTTTCTTTGTTTTGGTTTGTTTGGGTGTCCTAATCAGAAAGCAAGACTGTCATTCCACAGGAAGGAGAACACAGGGGACATGAACACAGCTGTGGCAAAGGGAGACTAGGTGTACTAGAACCGATTTTAAACAAGCCACTCTTCTTTATCCTATGTATAAATTAATGGCTTAATCAAGATAAAATATTTAAAATGTGTCACATGTTTCTGGACTCAGATTAACTCACATCTGCTCATTGAAAACAGTCATTTATTACTATGGCTAGTTATATATGATGTTTCCTTATGGTTTTAATAGTATTTAAAATAAAATATTGTCCAAAATATTGATATTTTTATCATATTTTCCAAACTATTTCACTCTTTTCACTGTAGGCTGTCACATCTCTATTGTTTACTTATCTTTTATTTATTGTTTGCAAGTATTTATTAGGGAATATTCCCAGATTCTTGTGTGTGCTAGGCCACCATTCTTCCAATGAGCTACATCCCCAGCCCCACATCATTTTTCAACCACAAAAATATGTACCCTTTGAAGGAAATTAGAAAATAGAGTTAATTCTTTTTTTTCTTTTTGTCTTTTTTTTATTTATTTTTTTACACTCCAGATTGTAGTCCCCACTCCCCATTCCCTACCCAACCAGATCTCTAAACTTCCTGGGGCTTCCAGTCTCTTGAGGGTTAGGTACATCATCTCTGAATGAACCCAGACCAGACAGTCCTCTGCTTGTCTATGTGTTGGGGGACCTTATACCAGCTGGTGTATGCTGCTTGGTTGGTGGTCCAGTGTTTGAGAGATCTCCTGGGTCCAGGTTAATTGAGACTGCTGGTCCTCCTACAGGATCACCCTTCTCCTCAGCTTCTTTTAGCCTTCCCTAATTCAACAACAGGGGTCAGCAGCTTTTGTCCATTGGTTGGGTGCAAATATCTGCATCTGACTCTTTCAGCTGCTGTTGGGTCTTTTGGAAGGCAATCATGATAAGTCCCTTTTTGTGAGTGCCTCTGGAATAATGTCAGGCCTTGGTACCTCCCCTTGAGCTGGATCCTTCTTTTCCTCAGGCTCCTCTCCATTTCCATCCCTGCAGTTCTTTCAGACAGGAGCAATTATGGGTCAGAGTTTTGACTGTAGGATGGCAACCTCCTCCCTCACTTGATGCCCTTCTTCCTGCTGGAGGTGGGCTCTGTTAAGTTCCCTAAGGGCCTCTCACCTCCCAGGTCTCTGGTGCATTCTGAAGGGTCCCCCAAACCTCCTACCTCCAGAGGTTGCCTGTTTCCGTTCTTTCTCCTGGCCCTTTAGGGCTTCAGTCCTTTTCCCTCACCTAATACCTCATCAGGTTTCCCTCCCCTCCCTCCACTTTCCCTCCCAGGTCCCTCCCTCCCTCCCTCCACACCCCCCCAAGTAGGACTGAGGTGGCCTCACTTGGGCCCTTCAGGTTGCTGACCTTTTTGAGTTCTGTGGACTGTATCTTGGGCATTCTGTACTTTTTTTTTTTTTTCGATAACCACTTATTAGTGAGTATATACCATGCATGTCATTTTGAGTCTGAGTTAACCTTATAGAAGATGGGGAGGTATGAACTTAATCTTGACTCCTAAATATAGAACCATTTATTTAGAAAAGGCATTCCAGAGACACTCTCATGGGTGGGGGATACAGTCCAGCAATTGTCTCATGACTTCAGTTCCTTCCTGCTTTTTGATAAAATACCATGAGGAAAATAGCATATGGGATTATTGTGGTCCCAGTTCCACAGAGCTGGATGCCCTCAGGTGGGACTGAGTGCCTGCAGAAGCGGGGAAACTGTCTGGTCACATTGTATCCTAATTCTGTCTGCAAGACGAGAACAGGACATGGGGCCAGCTATAAGACAGGAAGGCCCGCCTCCAGCGAGCTTCCAGTGAGGCTCCAGCGAGCCTCCAGCGAGGCTCCAGCGAGGCTCCAGCGAGCCTCCAGCGAGGCTCCAGCGAGGCTCCAGCGAGGCTCCAGCGAGCCTCCAGCGAGGCTCCAGCGAGGCTCCAGCGAGGCTCCAGCGAGGCTCCAGCGAGGCTCCAGCGAGCCTCCAGCGAGGCTCCAGCGAGGCTCCAGCGAGCCTCCAGCGAGGCTCCAGCGAGGCTCCAGGGAGGCTCCAGGGAGGCTCCAGCGAGGCTCCAGCGAGGCTCCAGCGAGGCTCCAGCGAGCCTCCAGCTAGCCTCCAGCGAGCCTCCAGCGAGGCTCCAGGGAGGCTCCAGCGAGCCTCCAACGAGGCTCCAGCGAGCCTCCAGCGAGCCTCCAGCGAGCCTCCAGCGAGGCTCCAGCGAGGCTCCAGCGAGGCTCCAGCGAGGCTCCAGCGAGGCTCCAGCGAGGCTCCAGGGAGGCTCCAGGGAGGCTCCAGGGAGGCTCCAGGGCGCCTCCAGCGAGCCTCCAGCAAGCCTCCAGCAAGGCTCTACTTCTGATTCCCACGTAGGACCAAGTGCTCAGACACATGGCCTATGGGGGGCATTTTATATTGAAATTACATCTTGTTTGCACAAAGCTCTGGATTCAACTCCTAGCACCCCAAGAAGATAAAAGTTCATTTTCCAGTATGTGAGTAGCTGGGACCCACAGATTCACAGTTTACGGTTTATTTTCTTTTGAAATGAATGCACATTTGACTGTAACTCCAAAAGTTGCTGTCAGCTTTTCTCCTCTATGACTACCTCAGCCCCCAGGTGAATTATAGCTAATTAGTCAGAGACAAGTGCTTTTTAATTCCATTTGAAAAATATCCCAAGGAGGAGAGTCCCAGTTGGCTTGAATGATCTGTTACTAAACTCCCTTCCTGCTCTTTATAGCTCTACCTCAAGGAAGCGCTTCATTACGATTGGTTCATTCAAATCTCTTAAGCCCCAGCTTAGCCCCATTTCTTCTCTTGGGATCAGTTGTGTGTGAATTCTTTGTGTTTCCTGGCAGTCAAGGCACATGACTTCCGGCCCAGACTGTCTGGCCTTTTCCTTGTCTGATGGCTATAATCCACCCATCCTCATTTATTTGAGAATGACAATTACATTCAGGCAGCGTTCGGTCACAAATTCTCCTTGTAGAGTCAGTTTCTATAACGATTATCACAAGTTAGCCTACTTCTCTTGCATGAATTTGTAAAATTGGGTCTGGGGGAGTAAAGCTCAGTCGCAAAGCATGCATGTGGTGTGTTACAAAAGCTACCTAATAATATGGGAAGAGAGGGGAGGCCAGTTGTACAGAACTTGCCTGGCATGGGCAAGGGCCCTAGGTCAGATTCTCAGCACCATAATAGAAAGTCAAACCTTATAAAATTACACAAGAGAATCACTAATACATCCATAGGACAAAAGAATAAAAATATAGAAATGCATAAGCCATACAAGCATCCTCTTGTTGCCTTGACTTACCTTTTTCTGCATCCATTTTTATCTATGTACATTTTTACATTTACCTAATCTCATTGGGTCATTAGCTTATGAATTTCCCCTCATGACTCGGGCCTTATTTCCTGTATTTGTATTGCACCGAAAGAAACGAACATGCGCAAAGGCATTCATGTGGCGAAGTCACAATGGAAGTTTCCAGTGTCTTCAAAAGGAAACTGCATCTTTAGCCCTAATAGGTGCTGTTGAATTCAGGCTTTGCGTCCTCCCCAAAAGTTACACTGGACGCAACATCGTGAGTCTCATCCCTGGTCCATTGTGCTCAACCTCTGGCTTCCCAATTGACCTGGAGCTTGTCCATGCACTAGGCTTGGCATCCTTCTCAGAGAAACCCCATTCTTCCTCCCCAAAAGCTGAGTTAACTTGAGTGACTTATCTGACATTTTCCACTTTAATGATATTTCACTGCATCAAAGGACCCTCTGGGCACTTGAATAACACTGAGAATATATTATGCACTCAGCGGCTTTATTTCCATTGTGAGTAGACAGGGCATGTAGATCGCACCATTTGTAAATTTAATCCCTGTTTCTAAATTCCTTTACATTCTCCACTTTCCTCAACTAAGAGGCTAAAAATGCGACCTTCATTTTTTATGAAGATTACCAAATCAGGAAGAATGTCTAAAAAGCACATCTCGTGTTTTCTTCTGGGAATTTAGAGCCTTATTTACCTATTTAAAATACCAAGAGACAAAATATCAAGTGACTTCACTGGTCATGTGATGCTTGAAGTCAACCTAGAACTGATTCCTAAGAAAACTGAATATTCTATATTAAGCAGTGAAGCCCCAGCCTGGGAAGGCACTTGTCCCAGGAAAATCCAGGATTGCAGCCAAGGAGGCAAGCAAAAGTTAAAAGTGGAGGGGAAAAAAAAACAAAAAAAAAAACGCCTTAATCAGCGTTATTTAAAAAAAAATCTACTACTCTGTGTATGTGTGTGTGCATATCATTGGGTCACAAGAACATATGTGTGAAGTTTGGAGAACTGCTTTCAGGAGTCAGTTCTGCACTTCCACTGTGGGGCCAGGCACCAATCTGGAGTTGGCAAGTACTTTTACTTCCTGAGACACCTTGCTAGTCCAAGCAACTGTTTTAGTTCAACAAAAATAATTCTTGAACATATACTATACAACTTACAGAAATAACAGCAGTTATTTATGTTCTGGGTAAGCTATTCAAAGCCTAGATCTATATGAACCAAGATATTTGATTCTCTTACTAAGAATAATCTAATTGGTTTATGCCACTAGCGAGCATTTTTGTTGGCCCATTCTGAGTCAGATAGTGAACCCTCTGGCTCTTAGAAGATATTTTGGTCAGGAGGAATAGAAAGCCCTGCAGGTTCCAGGAGAAAAACAAAACTAGTGAGGAGCAGTCGCAAGTTACAGTATCTAAAGGACAGGCTCAACTTTTTAAAGGTTGGTCCTCTTTTAAATACTGCACTTCCCAAAGCTATGCCTAATAACAATCTTGCATTGTTCATCAAGGAGGAAGTGAAGGCTTGAAGTTAGGGGCTTAGGGACTGGCATTATGCTGCAGATAATATGTTAAACCACAGGACAGTGTGAAATAGCAACATTATATTCATTTGGCAAAGTATTGTTATTTTAGTTACCATTTTCCATGAAACATAATTCACATTCATAGCATTTATCCTTTTCAAATACTGAGTTTGGTGGCTTTTACCATACTTAAAATTATACCATGACTACTGCCAGACTGATTCCATGAGACAGTAGTCATCCTCCTAAGAAAGCACATAGTGTTGGAGAAGTAGGCATTTTTCACTGTTAACTTCTAGGCCTGTTAATTTTTATAATTTATTTTTCTTCTTGCTGCTTTATTCAATGTTATACAACATTTAGCTATCTAATACTAAGTGTGATTTGAATAAATAAAAACTGTCCTCCCTCCTCTAAAGATAAAATTGAGGTTAAGGGTAAAGGCTTATTTTCATATTTATTATGAAATAGTAGTAGTTAGCCTTAGAATATTGTTTTTGTATGTTTTTGTTGTATATATGTATAAGAAATTCAGTATGTATATGATAGGTAGGCAACTGAGAACTGAGTCACTGTTATGTACATGATTTTGATTCATATGGTTTGCATTTTTCATAGTTTGAGCTGTATTTCATCTGTTTATATTTTTTCAAATAATTGATAATGATACCATAAAATATAAGTGCATAACAATACAAATATCCAAGGAGCTACAAAATATGTGCCTTAAAATACAATAAAGCACTTTTCTTTTGGGGAAAAAAAAACAAAAAACAAAACAACAACAACAACAAAAAGAAAACCCTTCAATAATCAAATCCCACAGCTGATTCAAAGCCAGAAAGGAAAAACCATCTCACTTGAGACTCACTGGTATCAACAGGAAATCGCATGCACCAGTCTGCCTTTACCCAGTTTTTGGATTCTCAGACTGCAGTTACCCTCAGCAAACACCATCCTAAATTACTGAATGCAAAGATCTAGGGATGAAAAAAACCTGTAAGTTTTATTGCAGAACATTCCAGAACACTCTGTTTTATTATGCAGTTGTTAATCTCTGTGTGTGCTGATTTATCAGAGCTCTGGGTATATGGGGAAGGGCGTCATTGGATTTGACACTAGCTGCGATTTCAGGGGTTATCTGCTGACTTAGGA
This sequence comes from Mastomys coucha, assembly GCF_008632895.1. Classification (NCBI taxonomy): domain Eukaryota; kingdom Metazoa; phylum Chordata; class Mammalia; order Rodentia; family Muridae; genus Mastomys; species Mastomys coucha. The sequence continues at coordinate 132,107,273 of NW_022196896.1, read as the reverse complement.
CATATCCCTGAAGATAAGTTGGGTTGCAAATGTATAGTGGTAAACAATGTAAGAGATTTGGCATTCTGTGTTGCTTATAATTGCTAATAGTCAATGTTTCCTGGTGGTCAGGATCCAAGAGTCTTTCCACTTGAAGGGTCTGGTCCTAGTTTTTTCCAAGACCAAAGCCAAGCTGTCAGCTGACCACTCTGATTCTCCTCTCCTCCCCTCCCCTTCCCTCCCCTTCCCTCCCCTCCCCTTCC
>NW_022196896.1:132043367-132106926 GCF_008632895.1 Mastomys coucha | reverse complement strand
CCCTCCTCTCCTCTCCTCTCCTGTCCTGCCCCTCCACTCCCCTCCTCTGTTCTGTTCTGTTCTGTTCTGTTCTCTTTCCTCTGTGTGTGTGCATGCCTGTGCGCTTCCATGAACAGGTGTGTAGTATTTGCAGGTATTTGTTCATACATATAAAGCTAGAGTTTGATGCCACTGTCTTCCTCAATGGCTCTCTCTCTACCTTATTTTTTGAGGTGTGGCCTCTAAGACAGTTACTTCCATGGTGAATTTGTCACAACTTAGAATCACCTGGGAAGAGAGTCTCAATAAAGGATATCAGATTGGCCTTTGAGTCAATCTGATTATCTTGATTATGTTTATTGATCTTGGAAGACTCTATCCAATACAGGCGGCACCGTTCTCAGGGTTTGGGGACCTAGAGTGTGTAAAAGTGGAGAGTGTAAGGGTGGAGTGTGTAAGCTTGGCGTAGACAGCTGTGCAGTCACCCCCTCTGGTCTTGACTATGGGTGTGACTACTTCAAGCTCCTGCCTTCTCTTCCCTTCACTAATGAGCTATAACTTGGAATCATCGTCTGAACACATCCTTCCTTCCTTGCATTTCTTTTTGTCAGGGTGTTTTATTACAGCAACAGGAGTAAAACCAGGACAGTATCTCCCTAACCTGGACCTCTCTGACTCACCAGACAGACTGGCCAGCAAGCTCTAAGAACTCTCCTGTCTCCACATCCCCAGGGATGGGATGATGGCTGGGAGCTTTAGTTATTGTTTTATATTGGTTCTGGAAATGAAACTCAACCCTTCATGCTTGCCTGGCAATCATATGACTGATGGAACCACTTCCCTCCCCAGCTCCATGGATTCTTGACTACAGCTGCCCAGCATATCTGTCTAAACTTACCCGAGTGGGTAGGAAGGAGGTTGTGGCCACAGGAGCTTATTCACAGAGTTCTTCTCCACAATATGGCTTTCCCAATAATGTGATACTACAAGAAAGAAACCAAACAGCATCTTTTACAATGTAATTTCATACAACTGCTTTTACAAAATCCTCCAAGTTACAAACATCAGTTCTGGTATAATGTAAAAATTCCCCGTACAGGGTAAAAATACCCAGACCCTCTGAATCAGGCTTAAACATTGACTACAAGTCCTTCATGTTGGCTGCCCAATTTGGAGGTGGATTTAATTAAGAATAAAAGTTAAATTAAGAAGGGGAAAAACTCAATGTGGATTTATGAACAAAAGCTTCCCAGTATCAAAAATTTGGAATTAAAGGTAATAAAATGCTAGGGGCTGGCCAACCAGGGCAGGCAAACAGGGTTATCTGTGTGAGAGAAAATGGACAGAATAAAGCAGCTGTCAAACTCCCGTGAAAGGCCCAGAGGCAGCCGGGGCAGCCTTCTCAGGGCATACTGAGCTTGCAGTGAGGGTCCGTCCCAGCAACATGAGAGCTGCTGCCATAGACATATAAGTGGACGGATATAATCAATATAACCGTGCCCAGTAAAACTCCAATTGTAGACACCGACGTTTAACTTTTATATCATTTTAATGCAAAACAGATAGGCCACATGAATTAGGCAACTGGGCCAACCTCTGGGTTCCTGAGGAACAGAGAATGGGTTGGCTAAAGTTTTGGATACCTTATTGAGATGTGAGTAACAGGGCATTCATGAAGGTTAGTGCTGGTTCTCAACTTGACAGGTTTTAGATGATGGAGGAGACAAGCCTCAGGTACGCTTGTGAGGGACCATCTCTTCCCTGAACCTGTAGAGAAGCTTTCCTAATTAGGTGAACTGATGTGAGTAGACACATCTTAACCACAGGCCAGACCATGGGTTCCCGGGAGAGGGTGCCTTGACTGTATAAGATGGAGAAAATGCTTTGAGCACCTGTGTGTGCTCATTGCTTTCTGCTTCCTGTGGTAAAGCAAGCTTAAAGCTCCTGTCCTTTGAGCACATCAGACTGTATCCCTGAGCTGTGAGCCAAGAACCCTCTCCTCCTCTGTTGGTTGTTTGTATCTGGTGTTTAGTCATGGCAATGGGAAAAAATAGCTAAGTTAGCACTGTTGTTGTGTAAGGTAAGATTTAACATGCTCACTGTGTCCTATTCTTTATCAAGGAAGTGAGCTTCAAAACAAGATCTAAATGCTTCTCAGGCAACTTCAGCCTCCTGAGGTTTTAGTTAGCAGACCTTGACAAAGTGGAACAAGACAGGACAAGGGAAAAAAAACTTAACTAAATTTTGACTTATATTGCTGGGGGTCAAACCTGAGACTTGTGCATGCTCCAATAGATCTCCACCAGGTATCTAAATACAGCCTTTGGGGTTTAATTTTAGGTAGGGTCTCACAACTTATCAGAGGCTGACATTAAACTTGATGTCCTACTGTCCCTGCCTCCCAGCTGCCGGGATTACAGGAATGTGCCACCATAGCATTTTTTAAACAAAAAATTGAGTGTTTTGGTTTTGTTATATTTTTGTATGTAGCCGTAACTAGCTAGAACTCCTGATTCTCCTATATCTACCTGAATGTGGGGAGTTACAGGTCTAGACTACTACACCCAACTTGAAAGGTTTTGTTTGGGGGGGGATGTTTTTTTAGTGCTTTGAAGATATTTTATTCAACCAAATCTGATGAAAACATTTCCTCATCTTCAACTACAAATTATCATAATTAGGAAGATGTCTGTGATTCAATACAAAGCAAAGAAAACCAAAAGAATTTGAGATTAAGAAGATACCTTGAGAGTCTGGAGAGATGGCTCAGTGGGTAAGAGCACTGACTGCTCTTCCAGAGGTCCTGAGTTCAATTCCCAGCAGCCACATGGTGGCTCACAACCATCTGTAATGGGGTCTGATGCCCTCTTCTGGTGTGTCTGAAGACAGCCACAGTGGACTCATATAAATTAATAAAGAAGGAGGAGGAGAAGGTGGGGGAGGGAGGGGAGGAGGGGTAGAAGGAGGAGGAGGAGGAAGAGGAGGAGGAGGAGGAAGAGGAGAAAGAAAAAGAAGAAGAGGAAGAAGAAGGAGGAGGAAGAAGAGGAAGAGGAAGAAGAGGAGGAGGAGGAAGAGGAGGAAAAAAGGACAAGAAGAAGAAGGAGGGGGAGGAGGAGGAGGAGGAGGAGGAGGAGGAAGAGGAGGGAGAGGAGGAGGGAGAGGAGGAGGAGGAGAAACCTTGAAGAAACCTGAATTTGAGACCAGCCTGCTGCTTCTCTAACAGTAGACTCTGGTTCATGTAGTTAAACTACCTTAGAGAAAACAAAGTCACAAAAATCAGGCCCATTCAATGAGGACCTTCAAGGGCATTAGGCTGCCTTTGATGGAGGTGAAGGTGGTACCTAGTACCACTTTTGCTCCATTGAATTTTATTTTTTTTAAAGGGAAGGAATGAATGGGGGAAAGTATTTTGCCTGTTATTTGTGTTTTCCAAACTGAAAACAATAACTTAGATATTACTTTAAGAGCACACAGAGTACAAGCCTGCCCCCATCCAGTAACATTGTCCTGTTATGCTACTGCAGGGTGCTAGCTTCCTCACTATTGATGGCTGCCAACATACACGCTCCTCTGGGCCATCCTTGGGGGTGATTCAGCTGTCAAACATATTCCAGAACTGGCCAATCCACCCATAAGATGCGCTATGCATCTCTTGGCACATGTAGCTGTTCCTTTCTTTCCTCCATTTAGACATCTACTGTTGAGTTTCTGTTATTTTCCCAGCTCTGGGCTTGGTTGATAAGCTTATTCTTAAGAACTTACAGATTTGAACAAGGAAATGGGACGTAAACACAGTAACTGTTAAGGAACAATACAAAAAAAGCTCATGATTAAATGGTGAAGTGGGTGCCAGGGACAGCAGTTGTTTGAGCTTTCAGAGAGAGAAGGATGATGAACGAGCATCCTTAGATGCGGTTTAGGGAGTGAGGCAACTTGGGCTGAACTCTAAAGACTAAACCAGCACTGCTCCTGATGAGCTTTAGAGCTAAGTTCTAGAGGCTCTCAGCCCTCCCTCCACTTTCCAGGTATGGGTACTGCTCAGTGTGCAGATATGACCTAACTCCAGCAAGAGGCACAACCTTGTGCCCAGGATCAGGTTGGTGGTGGAGGTTAGGAAATTCAAGTATTCTGTTTTTAGCTAGGGTCTTTTATAGCCTAGTACAACACTTAAATCCCTATGTAACATGGGATGAAATTACACTCATAAGTACTAAATTACAGGCATGCGTTGTTATGTTCATTGCTTTTCTATGCGGTGCTGGGGAATGAACGCTAGCATGCCAGGCAAGCATTCTGCTGTACCAAGCTCAATCTTTGTTATTTGTAGCAAGCACTGCCCTTTATGAATTAATAAATATAATAATATGTTACATATGTATATATGAATGTATGTATGGCTGTTTCATTTCAAATTTTGTGTCATTAAAAGAAAAATGAGCACTACCAACAAATTGGACAATTATCCTGCCACCACTCCAATTGTTCTCTGGCACTAATCAAAATGGAAGATGCATTTTGGCTAGCTGTGTCACCTCCTTGGTCTGTAGGACCCTGTGTGAACAATGGGAACCTGGATCACACTCCTCGCTTCCAACAGCCCAGTACTACATCTTCAAGAAAGGTGCATGTCACCGAGGACAAAAGTCTCTTGTCATATAATGGTATGAGCCCTTCCTCTTTCCAAGAGTCTGCTTGGAGAGGTGGTCATAATGCCCCGGAGAACCTCGACCCTTCATTCATTAATTTCTCTTTGACCAAGGGACACATTGCTCTGAGTCACAGGTCCAGTTGTCCCTGTGAAGCCCAGTGTGTTAGAAAGAATAGAACTATGTACCCCGCAGTGTATTAGAAAGAACAGAGCTGTGTACCTCCAAAGAACAGAGCTGTGTACCCCCCAGTGTGTTAAAAAGAACAGAGTTGTGTACCCCCAGTATGTTAGAAAGAACAGAGTTGTGTACCCCCCAGTGTGTTAGAAAGAATAGAGCTGTGTACCCCCAGTGTGTTAGAAAGAACAGAGCTGTGTACCCCCAGTGTGTTAGAAAGAACAGAGCTGTGTACCCCCCAGTGTGTTAAAAAGAACAGAGTTGTGTACCCCCCAGTGTGTTAGAAAGAATAGAGCTGTGTACCCCCAGTGTGTTAGAAAGAACAGAGCTGTGTACCCCCAGTGTGTTAGAAAGAACAGTTGTGTATCCCCCCAGTGTGTTAGAAAGAACAGAGCTGTGTACCCCTCCTCCCCCCTAGAAGGGGAAATCATGGGAAGCGCCACTGCCCAACCAGAACAACCAGTAAGCTAATGGACAACTAGCAAAGACTGGTGTGTTTTATAATGTGGGAGCTGCGTGAAGTACAGCCCACTGCACATGTATGTCACCACTGTATCTGATACACACCACAGAATCTTGGGAGGGTGCGAACCCAAAGGTCTTCCTTTTCATTTTCTTTTATCCTGTGTTCTGACCTCTAGAAAATTATATCTGATAATATTTAGGACATTTCTCCAGACATCGTAGTTCCGAACTCATTTAGATGAGAGAATGGCTAAGATTTAAAGATTTCTACACCCTGCATGTTGTACGGCCCACTCATAACTGAGTCAAGAGAGGGGAATCCTCCATAGGAGGGAAGAGACTTCTCCATCAATCCAAGAAATATAGAGTAAACATTCCACTGCATACCAAAGAGAACAAAGCAAACATGCTTCCTGCCTTCTAGGCAATGCCTGTTCTGAATGGGAATCATGTAAATCAAACAGGAATGTCAGTTTAAAAGAAATAACCAATACATAAACATGCAGCAACTTATTCACATGAAATGCACAGTCAATCTGATTTAAAGACAGGGATTATAAATAACAGCCTATCTGAGGCAGGACTGGGGAAGTTGGGGTTCCTTTTCAATTCCAGGCAGGAACAAGTCTTAAACCCTACTATGATTTGAATATGAAAATTCCCCAATAGGCTCTTCTCTTTGCATACTTGGTCCCAAGGTGGTAAAGATGTTTGGCGAGGGACTGTGTTGGGGCTTGAATTTGAAATACCCCCCCAGGTATTTGTCTCTGAACACTTGGTTCCCAACTGGTAGTGGTGGTAGCAAAGATGGGAGAAGCTTTCGAAGTGGAGCCTTGCTGGAGGAAGGGGCCAGCCTGGAGGTTTGGTAGCTGCATCCTGTTTCCTGAGTGTGACTCTGCTTCTCGGCCAAGAGTAGTGTCCCCGCAATAGAAAAGGTAACTAATCCACTCTAGAATATTTAGGAGCTGGGGCCAGGTTGGAGGAAGTGGGTCATGGAGCAATCATTCATTCAGTCAGTCAGTCAGTCTGTCTGTCTGTCTGTCTCCCTGTCTCTGTCTGTCTGTCTCCCCCCGCCCCAACTTCCCTCTGCTTCCTTAACCCTTGGGATGGGAGCAAGGCGTCTCCAGCCCTGCAAACAGAGAATTCTTATGGTGTGGTGTCACATGACAGCATGGCTTCTCTACTGGGGTGGACTATATCCTCTCAAACTATAAGGCAGAATAAATCCTCCCTTCCCCGCCTCAGCTTGCTTCCTGGTAGGCCTTTTTTTTTCCCCTAGAAATGAGAACAATCAATACATTTTCTAATAAACACTCTCTCTCTCTTTTTTTTTTTTTTACTAAATAGCAAACCCAAAACAATAACCTAAAATTTGAAAGGACTTGCTATGAAAATGTTACTTAGAAATTGGGTCAGTGGACCTGAGGCTTGGGCAGGGTGTGTGTGTGTGTGTGTGTGTATGTGTATATGTGTGTGTGTACATGTGTATGTGTGTGTGTGTATGTTTGTGTGTGTGTGTGTGTGTACATGTGTGTATGTGTATGTGTATGTACATGTGTGTATGTATGTGTGTATATGTGTATGTACATGTGTGTATGTGTGTGTATGTGTATGTACATGTGTGTATGTATGTGTGTGTGTGTATGTGTGTGTGTGTGTGGTGGAAAGCTATGCTCTGCCACCAGAGGAAACCTAGACTTGCCCCCGAGTGGTTCTCTTGTTCTTGGCTGAAGCCCCATGTGGCAGACCCCTGTCCATTAATGCAGATGCTGCCACACAGTGTGGCAGAAGAGGATTTAGTAACGGAGGCTGGGTTGAGGTACTTCCTAAGAGCAGAGTCCAGGAAGGAGATGCATGAGACATAATGGAATAAATATCAATTTAGTGTACACTGTTGAGATGGTTGCTGCCCTGGCACCAGAGTCTAAATCCCACTGGAAACTCATGTGGATCCATTCACAGAGCAATTCCAAAGGAGTCTAACCACACATGAGTCTGTGCATTCTACATTGGGCCCCACCGACCCAGAGGTTTTTTTTTTTTTTTTTTTTGTGGTTTTTCAAGACAGGGTTTCTCTGTGTAGCCCTGGCTGTCCTGGAACTCACTCTGTAGACCAGGCTGCCTCGAACTCAGAAATCCGCCTGCCTCTGCCTCCCAAGTGCTGGGATTAAAGGCGTGCGCCACCACCGCCCGGCATCCCAGAGGTTTTGAATATAATCCGACCTTTCTTAGGCCATGTGTGCCTGACCTGGGATCCTCAGGTGCTGGACACTCAACAGCTACTTAAAGTCAGCCTGAGACAGCAGCTCTGATGTGTCATCCATGCCAGTGAGGGTGAAAGATGCAGACGTTCATGGGAAGATGCAGAGCAGAAATAAACTTCATTAAGAAAGGTTATAGAGAGATAAGAAATGAAGGGAGACTGAGAAGAACTCTCAAGAATGGGAGGAATTCCCCAATGCAGAAAAAGTTACCAGGCTTCCCTGTGGGGGGTTGTACAGGGCTAAGGCAGAGACCCGACCAATGTTATTGTATACAATTATTTAGATCTCTGGGCTCTCATAGGCTGAGACAATGGGAGCTTCACATGTTTTGTGCATGTCACAGGGGCCTAGCCATGTAGATGCTCATATACAGCTTAGGTACCATTCTCCAAGTTTAGAGGACTGAATTGCTGCCATCTTTCCATCTCTAACTTGTGCTGGGGGCCTCAATGCTCTGCTAGCTGCTAGCCACAAGCTGTTGTTGCTCCCTCTGGCCTTGCAAGTGTCTTCGGGTGCAGTTGACATTGTCTTTGATCTTATATAGGTATGTGTCTGTAAGATGGTGTGGGGTGGACTCCTGGAGTTGGTGAGGCTTTCTTAGACACAGTCTTTGCTTGATGTATTAACATCAGCAGCTTGTTTGAAGCAAGGACATATGAAAACTTTCTCACTCTTCAATGGCTTGGGCTGGCCGCTGTCTCTGGCCTAGAGCTCCACCACTCTTCCTAACTAAGTGGATGATTTGGCTAGCTGACACCCAGGTATTATTTCCTGTATCCCTCTTCCTCAATGCTCTAGACTTTGCCCTGTGAACCCTTCATCTTCCTTTTAACCCTAGCCTCTGTTAAACACATGCGAGTGACTTGGATGTTTGACCTTGAGCTGAGCCCCTTTCCCAACTTCCTGCTTCGTTCTTAACTATTGTTCTAAGCCTGCTCCAGGAAGTGTTGTGTCTCATGAACTCCCTGCCAATTGTCCCAAACTGAAAGGAGTACTGTAACTTCAGAGGAAGTTCTAATGAAGAAAAACAGATGTGGAAGGCACAGGAGGCCAACCACTGAAGCACATACAGGAACTGTCCACTGTATCTGCAGTTGGTATCAAAGGTGGACCCACTGTACCATGCCATATTGGGTTCACTACCACAGAATTCACCACTTGGGACCATTTCTAAAATGCCTTGTGAATTTCTCCTTAAATTCTGTGAACCCCATCCCACCCCACTACCCTACATAGATTTGTAAATGTCAGAGCTGCACTCCTTCCTGCTGCTCTCCTTTCCTGAAGAGACTGAGTCACAGACAAGAGTGCAGCCTCCCATTCACGTCCATGCCATTCTTGTGTTGCCAGAGTCAAGGAGAATGACCTTCTGGAATCCAAACTTTTTAACTCACTGGAGTTTTGAGTTGCAAGACGGATGAGGCACCACTAGGAGCAATGGCAACATGGCCATCTTTTCTTGTATTCACTCTTAGAATCTTGGTTCCTGAAACAGGATCTCATACCATTGAAGACACAGCACTGTCTATTAGAGGTGGGCATAGTGAGAGTAATGAGGTCATGTGATTCCCAATAAACATTGACGCTGTCTCAAAGACTGGGTCAGGTCTGTGGTACTGGATTGGTTCCTACAAGAATGGACTTATGAGGGAGCCTGCTTCCTCCTCTGAGTTCTTCCATATAGATATCATCATCGTGATTCCAAGGGCAACAAGGCCCTCACCAGAACCATGTAGGATCCAGTTTACAGTGTGACCTAAATAACCACCTTTGTTGTCAAATCACAGAAATGACTGGCATGCATGGACTCCCCTGACCCTTGGAAAGGCGAGCTGCTGTGCCTTGAGCCACCATGAGGAGAATTATTTATCACCCCAAAGAGATGAAGGTGCCCCTCTCCTGTCAGGAGACAACTTGAAGCTCTCTGACTTTCAACAACAAAGAATGAGTTCTACCAATAATGTGTGTGAGCTTAAAAGTGGACCCTGACTTAGTTGGGCCTCCAGATGAGACTGTAGCTTGGCCTACACTCCAATGAGACCTGTAATGTGCAGACAGAGAATGCTGTCATGGACCCTGCTCAGTGAAACTGACATGGTGTGTGGGCGTGCCAAGGTTTGAGAGAACTGGTTTACGGAGGAAGTGTCTGCTCTGACTTCAGAGGTCTGTACCATTGCTGCTTGGTCCCATGAGAAGTCAGAATATCACAGTAAGGAGCATGTGCTTACCTGGTGGGCACCCAGAAATGTAAGAAACAGAGAGAGAGGCTCTAACATCACCCACCAGGTCACACCCTTCAACCCACCTTCCTTCCAACAGGCAGCACCTTGTTAAGGTTCCACCAACATGGAAGTACCACAAGGGAGCCTTGGGGAGACACTTTCTCAAGCCAAAGCAGTGTCATATAGAACCTTCAAATTCATAGCAATTTATTTTGCCACGACTCCTAAATCCCTGCTGCCTCAGTATCTATCTCCCTGCTGCCTTGGTATGTCCCTGTTGCCTCGGTATCTATCTCCCCGCCTCTTCCTCCATCCTCTCCAAGCCAAGCCCATCAGGAGCCTTCGCAGAGCTCTGTCTCTCAGCTTCAGATGTTCTTCCCCAGTTATGCTTTTGGGTTTGGGTTTGCACCCACTTCTTGTCCTCACACAAGTGTCACCCCAATAGCCTCTTGCCACAAGTCTACACCCCCCCATCTTATTACATGTCTCTTTCACATGTGCCATCACCCACTTTACCAGTTGTTAAATTGTTCCTCTAGCTCAGTATGTGTTTGTTTTGTTTTCTCTAACAGGAACTATTGCTCTACCAGCATGAGAATTTTGTCTATTTTGTTATTTCTGTTGAAAAATTGTTTCCTGCTATAATAGAATACCACAGACCAAGTAACCTCTGGTGAACAGGAATTTATTTCTTGTAGTTATGCAGACTTAAAAGATTCATGACTGAAGAACAGGATCTTCAAAGAGTTTCCATCCCATGGCAGAAGGTGAGAGAGAGAGAGAGAGAGAGAGAGAGAGAGAGAGAGAGAGAGAGAGAGAGAGAGAGAGAGATATCAAGGACCTAAACCACATATTTGAAACCCTTTATAATAGGCATCAATCCATCTGTGGTAGCCCTCCCATCACTCAGGAGGCAGAGGTAGTTATATTTTTGTGATTTCAAGGCTAGGGGGCAGGAATAGTAAGATCCTGTCTCAACAGAAAAAAAAAGTGGGATATAGAACTGAACAAAGAATTTTCGAGGGGGAAAAAAACCTAACGAGTAAGAAATATTTTAAGAAAATTCACTACTGAATCCAGAAATGGTGCCACACCATCTTTAATCCCACTGCTCTGGAGGCAGAGGCAGGGGGCTCTCTGTGAGTCTGAGGCCAGTCTAGTCTAGATAATGAGTTCTAAGATAGCCAGGGCTACATAGAAAGATCCTGTCTCAAAACGTTTTTTAATTGTTCACTATCCTTAGCCATCAGGGAAAAGCAAATTAATACTACTTTGAGATTTCATCTTATACCACTCAGAATGGCTAATATTAGAAAAATAAAAAACCAAACGTGCTGGCAAAGATGTGAGGGAAAGGGGGGGTGGGGTCTCATGTACTGTCCATGAGAGTGCAATCTGATACAGCTCATGTGGAAATTAGTGTGGCAGTTATTCAAGCTAGAAATGTATTTACCATAGGACTCAACTATACCACTCCTGGGCATAGCATCCGAAGGACTCTACCTACAGCTGAGACATCTTCAACTGATTACTGCTCTGATCACCATAGCTAGGACATAGATATTCATCAACCTGTGAATAGATTATAACAATGGAATGTTATTAAACTGTAAATAAACACAAACCTATGAAATGTGCAGTAAATGCAAGGATCTGGAAAGCATCAGGCTGAGGGAAATAACCCTGACCCAGAAAGACAAAAGCCACATGTTCTCAGTCACATGTGGATGCTAGCATTGAACCTGTAGATCTGTATATTTAACTTGGAGTGTATAGAATCCAAAAGACCAGAAGGCATGGGTGAGGAGCGGGAAGAAAGATCTTAAGGGATTGCAGAAGTCTTGGGCTGTGAAGGGGAAGGGGGAGTGATAGGAAGGGAGGAGTTAAGTGGGGAGTGGTATGGATGAAGGCCAGAGGAGGGTCCCTAACTCTAAGGGTTAGGGATAGTCTACGGGTCCATCTCCTTCTGCACTATGTGTTCCTACAGAACCACCCATACTCCTAAACAGTAATAAACCCCTCTTCCAAGCACCCTTTTACAAGGTAACACGCGGCCTCGGGCTTGCTCTGTTAGACCAGCTCTCCCTACTGCTAACAACTCCTACCTGGCTTCAGGCAACCTGTGTTCATCTTCCCTGAGAATAAGGCCTGGAGGGGTTTTCCCTCCCCATCGCCGAATTTTACCAATCACGAGATGAGATGCTCCTCTCTTGTATTCCTCTGCAAGAGGTTGTACAATTTAGTTATACCCCCAGAGAAACTTAACCCCAACTCCCAGCAGGCAACTGCCAATTCTAGAACACTCCGAGAGCTAATGAGGGCGTTTTAATATGTTTCCTTGTTTAAAAGAGCAGAGTGGCCCCCTCCTCCCCTCTCAGGCTCCCATCTGCCCGCAGGATTTACATACTGTTAAATATTTCCCACTGTTGCAACTCTTAACAAAGGCTTCCTCCCTTTTCAATTCTCCTAAGCCGAGCAACCATGCTACAGAGGAGAAATAAAAACAACATTCAGAAGAGGCGATTTTACAGGAATTTTTGAGCAGAGGGGATGCAGTTTCATCATAGACTCCCTGATGGTCCATGGGGCTGGGGGCTGTGAGGGGGTTGAAGTTAAGACCGGAGGATCCAGTGATGTTGCTGCCAGAAGTTCTGAAAGCAACAGAAAAATGACATCTAAAAATAATATTTGTAAATGTACCCAGAGGCTATGGCATGATGGGCACCCATGGGAACAGGGCCTCGGAATCTGCCTATGCCTCAGGCTGCTTGTGTTGATTGGCCCGAAATAGCAACAGCCTCCTTTTACCTAAGGCTCCTACCATTACTCCCCCAGCTAGAGATATAGCTTCCCAGCCCCAATCAGTCCAGTTCTCTTCCGTGCCTGTGCGGGCAAGCTCCAGTTTCCCTGCAGGATGGTGCTGTCTCTTTGAAGGCTACAAATCCCTTTAGTGTTCTTCTGTGTTCTCTAAGTGCCTTCTCATGCCTACTTTACGTCCTGATTTCTGGGTGCTTCCCCCTAGCTCCCCCCTCAATACTTCCTGTTTTTCTGGGCTTGGGAAGCTAGAGGAAAATTAAGTAATTCTAATATGGGCCGACTTCTCACCTATAAAGAGGAACTTGTAATTGCTGCTGTAGGAAGAGCAAGGACCTGCAGGCAGTTCAACTGGGTAAGGCAAAGGCTATGTCAAAACTTGGGCTTCTGGACCTGAATATGAATCTTTCCCTTCGGTACAATGGTCAGCCATGAAAGAGTTTCAAACTTTGCTCTACATAGTAGGATAATCCCTCTTTCTGTTATAGCAGTTCATAATAGCTATCTATAGCTTTGTAACAAATTATTTTAAGATTTAGAACCTCTCTAAACCCTAACTGTACTGTCTTAGTTTCTATGGGTAATAATCCAGCCAGTGTCTTTCTCACTGGCTCTCCCAAGGCTGTGGTCAAGCCAAAAGCCAGGCTCCCACTGGATGCTGCTATCCCAGAGACCTAGCTTAGTTCTTTGGCACTTCTTCTGGGATTCTTGAATTTTAGGTTTAGGTTTAGGTTTTGTTCTATTTGTTTGCCAGCTTGGCTCAAACTCAGGTCATATAAGAAGACAAAACTTAAGTGGATAAAATACTTCCATCAGATCGGCCCATAGACAGATCTGTGGGACATTTTCTTGATTAATGATTGATTTGGTGGAGCATCCAACCCAATGTGAACAGTCTCCTCCCTGGGCAAATGGTCCCTGCAGTATAATAAAGTGAGCTGGGCAAGCCAGTGAGCAGCACTCTTCCATGGCCTGTTCTTCAGTTCCTGCCTCCAAGTCCTTCCTACTTTCTACCCAAGCTTTCCTCAATCATGGAGTGTGATCAGAATGTGCAATCCAAATAAACCTTTTCTCCTCAGGTTTCTTTTGGTCATTGTCTTTATATCACATCAACAGAAACAAAACAGACTAAGTCAGAAGACCACAGTCTACAGACTTCCCCATAGAACAGTTTACAATATGGCTGCTGGCTCCATGAGAGCCAGCAAATGGAAAAACAAGAGAGGACCCATAAGACAGAAGCAACCGTTGCACTGTAATCTACTCTGAGCACCTTTCTAGGAATAAATTCCCTGTTTTGGGCATGTTCTGTTTGTTAGATGAAAATTCCTAGGTGAGAGAATTAAACAGACTTGAAGACCAGGAGATAGAAAGCTCTGGAAGTCACAAGACAAAAGGAAAAGGAAATAGAAGACATACAAGAAAAGGGTGGAAGAGCAGGAGAGGGAAGAGATGAGTGAAGAAGAGACGGCTGTTGTATGGTACAGCTGCTGATCACCATTGCTCTTGGGAACAGACTGTGGTGAACACATTGAGATGGACACTTGTTTGATGAAGATTATAAGGTATCTCAGTGAGGTGGTGCTAGGGTCTGTTACGGCACGCAAGGCTTTGTTTAGTTTGAACTTGAGGCAGTCTAAGGAGGAAGGGCCCACTGTCTAAGGAGGAAGGGCCCACTCTGAGTTAAGGATTGTCAGCGGGACACTTCTGACTGCATAGTTCAATAAATCTTACAAAAAGGAAGGGAAGTTAAGAAGGATGGTGTTGTAATTGGTCATGTTGTAGCAGTCTCTTATTCTGCCCTATTGAGGGGCTCTTTGGTATTTGCTAGGTAAGGATGCTGCCTCATTTTCATCTATTCTAAGGTGGAAAGATGAGGCAGCCTTATGTTGACTCAGTTTCCCATAGTCTCAGGATAGCCTATGGTCCTATGGTTGGCATCTTGTCAATTTACTAAGTCCCATAGGACATAGTAAGTGCAGGCCAGTGTCAAGGGTCAGGGGGCACTCAATTTCCCTTTTCCTGTGGCAAAGGGAAGAAGGTCACTAATATTGAGATGAATTCAAGTAGCAATTAAGCACACACTGGATCCAGACAGCTGCGTTCCATTCTGAATCCCTGGCTAGGCTGACTAATCTCCCTTTGCCTTAGTTTACCCTACTGTAAGTGAAACCAATTATAGGATCTCACGCACTGGCTTATTAGAGGATTCAAGATATGTGTAAGATGTTAGGGACTATTTAAAGTTTTAAACCAATTAAATTGTACAGAATTCTAAATGAATAGCTGGCATGCATTAAATTCTGCCTATTTAAAATACCTAGATTGTGAGACTAGGGTATAACTCAAGGGTAGAGTGCAAGCTTAATCCCAAAAAGCTCTTGGTTCAATCTCAAATCTAAAAGTTACATGAAATCATATACAATATGTAAGCTTTGGCACATGCCCACACTATAAAACAATCAGCATAGTCAGGATGATGAATACAGCCATCACCCCTGGTCACCCCTTCCCTCCAGTTCCCCAGTGCTGCCATCCCTAGGTGATTCTGCTAGTGTTCATGGTACCCCAAATTAACTATCATTAAGAGTACTTAGAGCCATAGCTTAAAAACGGTAAT
This sequence comes from Mastomys coucha, assembly GCF_008632895.1. Classification (NCBI taxonomy): domain Eukaryota; kingdom Metazoa; phylum Chordata; class Mammalia; order Rodentia; family Muridae; genus Mastomys; species Mastomys coucha. Next base: position 132,091,739 of record NW_022196896.1, on the reverse strand, counting down.
AAACATGCAGCCATAAACACAAAAAAAGGACATGAGTGATTAGCAGCAAGGTAGACTTCTGGGACAGGCAGATGCAGCCACCAGGTGTGTTAATGAGAACCATGGCCCGAGGCCCTGGACAGTGTTTGTTTCTGCCTTTGTACCTGGTGGCTGTGTAGGCAGAGCTGTGAGACACCTTGCCTACTACACACTGCCAGGAGAATGTTCCCCTTTGTGCTTCTCCAGCTGTGGCCTTTCCAACTTCAAAACCCCTGAGTATGTTCCTTTTGCTGGAAGATGCTGTAAAGGGAAGTGGCTGAAAAGGATGCAGCTCTCACATCTTTGTAGCTTATTTCACCTTGTACAGCCTGACCCTTCAAATACTGTCCCACTGAAGTCTTGTCCCAGGTGTTGGTTTTTTGTCACATACAAATCACCCTCCTTTCCTCCCACCTACCCGTGCCTTACTTTATCCCTTCCTCCATCCATCTAATATTTGTCCATTCCATTACACCTGTTTCTGGATATCTGGTCTACCCCTGAGATAATGTAGTTTTGCTCTGAATGTTGATATGTATTGTCAACATTCAAAGTGGCAAATTCATAGAGACCAGGATGAGCTCTCATTTTTGCATTGTGGTGCCCAAGACACAGCATAGGAATTATTAAGTATTTTCTGAGGTCTTAAAGGGCGGGCTCACTGGCATGACTCTGTGGTTTCCCAACGTTTTCTCAGCCTTGACACGTTGACAGCTCTTTCTGCCTGGGGCCATCCCATGCATTGCCAGAGTCGTTACCATTCCTGACCTCTACACAGCAGCTGCCAGCAGTTCCCTTCCTCATGTGACAACCAGCCGGGTTTAAAAGACTTTGCCAAAGGTCACCTATGGGTGTTTTCTAGGTTAGGGTCCTGATGACATAGATCTTATGACATTTAAACACGGACTGCCCTGCCCAAGTTTTTCTATATATTATGAGTAGGAGCTAGGATAAAGATCTCTTCAAGCTAAGGAAAGAGAAGACATTGACCACTTGGAACCTTTCCTAAGCCCCAGGAAACACCCTATGCTGTGTTGAGAGAATTGGAATGAATTGTTCTCCTACTGCCAAGTCTTTCGATAGCATCAAAAGGAAATTCTTTACAAGCCAGGATGATAAACCCTTAAAGGGGAAGGACTTCAGGTCATTTAGTGTGCTAATGCATTCAATGTGACAAAATCCTTGACTCTATCCTTTTTCAAAGAGGAAAAGTTGACTTGACCTGTGCTGGTTTTAGCCATAGTAATCTATAGAGAACCATATGCTGTGGTACAGAGCACAGCAAACTTCTCAAAACATAGCAGCCAATAAACAAAAGAGGAAGAAGGTCTAGGGCCCCAATATCCCCTCCAAGGATTCTTCCATATGACAGGAGGATCTCTAACTACAACCCCTTCTTAGGGATTGGTGATCCTCCCACTAGAGACATAGGCAGAAGAGTACTGGTTAATTAGTGTCATCTTGAAGTCACCTGAAAAGAGGGAGCCTCAACTGAAGTATTGTCTCAATGTGATTGGCTTGTGGCCATGACTGAGAGGGACTGTGTTGGTTGTTAATTGATGAGGGATAGTATAGCCCACCATGGGCAGCACCATCCCTAGGCAAGTAGATGGGCCTGGGCTATATATGGAAATTAGCTGAATATATGTTATGTTTGTATAGCTTGGTGTTCTTTTGGGACTGGGGTGTGTGTCTCTGACTCTTTTGCCTGTTTTTATTGGGGTGTGTGTCTCTGACTCTTTTGCCTGTTCTTAGGATAGTTTTCCTTCTACTGGGTTGCCTTATCCAGCCTTGGTATGAGAGTTTGTGCCTAGGCTTATTATAACTTGTTATGCTTATGCTTGGTTGATATCCCTGCGAAGCATACTTTTCTCTGATGAGAAACAGAGGAGGGGTGGATCTGGGAGGTGGGGGGCAGTGGGAGAAGAGGAGGGAGGGGAAACTGGGGTCAGGATATATTGTATGAGAAGAGAGCATGAGTTAGCTGAGCATGAGCCACAGAGCAAGTTAATGTGGTCCTCTATGGTTGCTGCTGGAGTTCCTGTTTGATTTCCATTAATGATAGAGTATATATAACCTGGAGGTCTAGGCTGAAATAAACCGTTTCTTCCCCTTTTAACCCATGGGTTTCAGGAAGAGACACATCTACACCAGAGCTGGGTTGTTGGCATTTGAGATGGAGCACTCCTCCTGTTCCCCAATAGAGGCAGTACAGGCTCTTCTTCTCTTTGCCAACAGGGGGCCTGTTGTGTATGATATATACTCTCTGTAACTGAAGATGGCAAATTCTATCTACACATTTGTAATCAGCTAGAATAGTGCTTAAAATATTGACCACGCTGACTTCATGTGAACTGTCTGAGAGTGGTGAAGCCGGGAGACATCGATTCATGGCTTGTCTCCCTGAGCTATCCAGCACCCTCAATCTTAATTACTAACTCTTCTTTCATTTAATTGATACAATCTCAGCTTTAATACATTCTTTTTCTTCCTTATTACAGTATGATATACGGTATTCATTTTGCAAGTCTAATTTAATGAACTATCCAATGAGCTATTAAAATAAAACAACAGGATCCTCCCCTATACCCCCGTTTGCTGGCTCAGTGTCCTGAGAGTACTCCCTGCCAGTACCACTCTCATTCTCTGCTCTTCTCTACCTCCCCTGCCTGCACTTTGCAAGCCTCTCCTGTCCACTTTCCCATTTTCCTCCCTATTCTCAGCCTGCTTCCTCCTGATGTGTTCTCTAGACCCTCTCATGCTTTCCAGACTCTTGGTTTTCATCTATGACGTGTTCTCTAGATCCTCTCATGCTTTCCAGACTCTTGGTTTTCATCCATGGCTCCTAACTGAGTTGTGAGCGTCAATTTCAAATCCCTGGAAATATCACCTGCACATCACGGCATCTCTCCTCAAATCACAGGAGCAAGAGGAAAAGGGGATCCGCCTTCTGCTTGGGTGAGTCCTCATTCCCAGCATGAGTCAGTGGTTTTGTCGTACAAGTCCAGCTGGAATGGGCACTGGACATGATAATCTTAGCGAGAGAGTTTCTGATGCAAACAGCATGTGCTTTAGTGGAACAGCGTGGAAAAAATTAGCACTAGATGCCATTGGCAGGAAAAGCAAACTTAAGAGTGATCCTCGGGTTGTTTTGATGCCATGACAGTAGCTGGTACCACACTGAACAGCAGAACTTGCAGGAAGTAGCTTTGGAATTGTGTATTAACTTTCACTGTGACTCAAACAAATGAGATATGTAGTTGGTTCGGGCTGCTGATGAGTAAGTAGTAAGAGATGCAGGAGCTGGTACAGTACTTCACTGAAATAGTTCTAGAAAGTCAACCCCATGATGCAAGACTCTGTCAGTCCATGCAGATCACCTGTGCCTACATATGCCCATTTCTCTCATTGTTATAAGGTACATCCATGGCTAAAGATGATATGAGCTATACATTTTGCAAAACAAACGCACAACCAGAGTGGGAACTTGGTACACATAACAACGGCTTTACATGTATTACCAACCAGTTTGGGAACCAATGACCCATTAGTCCTTCCTTAAAAAAAAAAATAACTTAGAGCTCTCTCCCTGTGATCTGAGAACTTGGAAATCTTTTCCCTATGTGTCACCTCTGCTGATTATATACATAGCCTGTAGAACCTAGAGGCAAAGATACTCCAGGCTCTTATTCCCAACTACCACAAACATCTTTTCACAGCACAGGCATACACATGTGTACACAAATATATTCATGCATAACACATGCATCTACACATACACACACAAGCATTCTCACACACGTCCACATGCATATTCACACACATATGTACACACACACACACACACACACACACACACACACACACTCTCTCTCTCTCTCTCTCTCCTAACACCAAGGAAGCTGGAGCTTGACAGACAAAGATTTAGAAAGACCAACATGCTTTGCCTAAGGCCTGAAGGTGATGACAGCTTCCACAGACTCAGAATGAAATACAGAGAAGAGCTGATCAGAGAAGCAAAGGTAAGATATAAAGATGAGATTAACAGCTCCTGAAAAGAACTCCATAGCATGGCCTCCATAATTCACTTGCTATGGATTTCCTAAATTGCAAAGATACCCAAATACATATTAAAGTTGAAGTATTTTTTCCCAAAGCCAAACAGGAATAATCTGAATACTCGTAACCCTATTATCTTTCACTGAAAATGAAGATATTTTCCCTCATCTTTTTTATTAACCAGGACAGTTTTAAAAACTAGGCAGGTTTTTAAATTGTAATTTCTCAATATAATATAAAAAGGAGCGTGCGCCTGTAGATGACACCTTGTCTTTATTATGACACTGACATTTCTCTTCATGAAGAGAAGCAAGATAATGTCAAGACGAGTCTAGGCTTTGTCCCTATGATCTCAATGAATTCATAAAGATAAATGTCACAAACACAGATCAGCTATCATACAGTCTATATTACAAAGAATTTCATTTTGGTCTGGCAGGAGTTATTGCCTTGAAATATTTTTTAAAGTTATCATAAAATTCTGGAGGTTTCTGGTTTTTAATTTTAGCCTTCTGCCCACTGTGGCACATCCTTTCTCTGTTTGCCTGTGGTTCCTTCCCCTCTGCCTTTTCCTTCTGTGGATCGCATTTGTTTTATAGGATTATATCTCTATCACACACACCTAACTCCTGCTTTCTTTTTTCTCCATTTATAACAGCTCCTAAATTTAAGCCTTTGGGGGAACTCAAGTCTATAATCACAAGGAAACAGTAGAAAATGAAAATACGACTCTGTCCATAACAACATCAAACATGAGAGCGTTAAATAGTCCAGTCAAAAAGAAGAGACATACAAACTCAGAAATGAAAGTGAGGTCCAACTATAAGCTGCTCCCGGGGAACGAACTTCAGATGCAAAGATGTAAAGAAATGCAAGTAAGAGTGTGGGGGCCTGGGCTTTCTGCACTCCAGTGAGAAAGCTGGGCTGACCAACCTCGTGTCTGTGAAATCTTACTTTAAGACAACAAAAGAGTAGCTAGGGATAAAAGAGGACATTTTATTAATACACATGTAAGTTGAATGGCATAACAATAACATGTATATATGCATGTACATATATATGTAATATATATTAAATAGACTTAAAACATATATATGTAATATACATTAAATACATACATATGTATTATATTACATATATATGTAATATATATTACATAGATTTAAAAACATGATGGAAAACTGACATATAGAAAGAGAAAAATTGACAAGTGTGGCATGACTTTTTAAAAGACATGAAAAAATGTCCATTTTCCTTACAGCATTGACAACCCACCAAAGCAACAATTCTTATCAAGTGTGCCTTGGTAGTGAGCTTCTTGTGTGATGTGGCAGTTGTTCTGGAAGCTGAACCCCTGGAACTTCTGCACGACTTATAGGCATTCAACCACAGAGCCTCTCCACACTAGTCACTGTTGACTACTTCTGTAACCTGGAGTGTGGGATCTATGAGTCTTACAACTTTCTAAGCTTCATGAGTCTTGTTAAATTTCATTCAGGGCAGGACACTGAGAAGAAAAGACAGACGGGGCTGAGCGACTTAAGGCAAAGTGAGCTTTTATTTGGAGGAGGAATCTGTTGGAGGAGATCTCCGAAAGAATCCAAGCCCACAGCCCTTACGAGTCAGGATGTAATGGGTCGAAAAGGATCTGCAGTTCCCCTGTGCTAGAGGAAATCAGTGTAGACTTAGTTAAAGAGTGTCACATGATCCACAAGTGTCCTTCCTGGTTGGTTATTGCCTGGGGTCCACGGGGCAGAGAAAGCAAAATCTAGAGAAACGTGTTCATTTATAGAAACCAGATCACTGTAGTTGCTGGAATTGTCACAGCTCAACCAAAATGTAAAGAGCTTTTAAAATGGGCCGGTGTGACTGGCAGCCAGCATCCAGGTCCCTTGGGCTTCCCTTCACCAGGGCGTGCTTCACCTTAGAGGAAATAGCTGTGCGACAGATTGACAATAGTTCCTGGGTCTTCAGCACCCCACTCTGAATGACTGGGAGAAGAGACTGAGGACAGAGCCAGTAGGAGACGTGAAGGCAGCACCAAGGTCTTAGACACCCGTGAACACTCACTGAGCAGCCACAAATATGTGCTCTTAGGTACACATGAGGCTCTGCTGGAGACTATGCACCCAAGTTCATAACACAAACCTCAGTGAATGGAAAAGGTAATAAAATAGAGAATGTGTTCTCCAACCATGATGCAACCTGACTAAAGTTGATAGCAAGGAAAAAAAAAAGATACATCCACAGCAATGTGGAAATTAAATGAGACGTCCTTAAATAACCCAGGAAGAAATCATGGGGAACATGAGGAGATACTTTGAGCAGAATCGAACAGATGACAATGTTCTGGCCAGGTAAACCCTTAACCACTTTCCCTTTAGCTTTTGGGTTGGAGCCAGGGTCTGCCTCACCTGTTCAGAGTCACAGATACAAAGGAACTGTCCATTTAACGATTTGTCCATGTTTGTCATTGTGAGGGCCACCAGGAAGCACCTGTCCAGTGGATTCATGTCAGTCCGGCCCCAGAGCAATGGTTTCTACAAAACGCCATTCTTCTGTGCTTTACTAACTGCAACTCCAGCTTTCTTAAATCTTAGCCGACATAGTCCTTAACTGAAGTTAACCAGCCAATTCTAGGTTTTGCAAAGGAGAGAGAGATGGTTCAGGATTGAAAAAACAATCACTAAAAAGAGTTAAGTAGGAGGGGTTATACTTCCTAGTTTTAAAACTTAACACAAAGCAAGATTAGACAAGCGAGCTTATACTGGGATGTTTAAATATATAGAATGAGGTCTCCTATATCTATTGTTAACTAATTTCCACTGTCACATGGAGAAAGAGTAAGCTTTTCCCCCATGGTGCTGGAAAAACTGGATATACACATTGGGGGGCGGGGGAAGATTAAACTGGACCACATACCATGAACAGAAATTAACTCAGAATAGATCAGCGATTTCAGTGCAAATGCTAAAACAGACTCTTAGAAGAAAATGTAGCACAGACCTCCATGACTGCGTTTGGTGAGAGATTCTTATATAACACTGATGCATGAGCAGCAAAGAAAAACTGGTTCAACTCCGCTCCGTCAAGATCGAAGACACCAGGGTCCCCACAAGGCAGATTGAACACGGTGGGCGTGGTGACATGTCTACAATCCCAGAATTTGGGGGGAGCAAGAAGGGAACTAGGCAGAAGGACAGAGAACGCCAAGTGAGCCTGGTTTCATATTTTAAAAAATAAACGTTTTGTTTTATTTTTGAGGCAGGGCCTCATGGTGTCATAGAACTGGCTATGGAGACCAGGCTGGACTTGAAATCAGGATTAAAGTTGTATACTACCACACCCAGCAAAGGTAAAAACATTTGTACTTTGAAGAATAACTATGAATCTGAAAATGGTAGTGCATGCCTATAAGACCAGCATTTGGGGAGGCTGAAGCAAGAAGGCTGCTGGTTAGAGGTTACCCTGGACTGCACAATGAGCTTTTGTCATAAAAATGAAAACACAACCACAAAAATAATAAAATAATGTAAATTATCAAGAAAGTGAAAGACAGTGGGATGAAATCAAACATTGCAATATATATATATTTATCAAAGTCAATATAAAGAGCTCTATAATTTATGATTGAAAAAGGCAATGTAATTTTAATTTGGGCAAAGGATATGCATAGACATATCAAGAAAAAGTCTTGCTCTTCATGCAGGAACCTCAACAACTGGAACAGGGGACTGTCCCTGACTGTTTGCCTGCCTATGGATCCTGTCCCCCTAACTGGGCTGGCTACCTTGTCTGTCCTCAGTGGGAGATGTGTCTAGTCCTGCAGTACTTGATGCGCCAGGGTGAGCTGGTACCCAGGAGGGCTTCCTCCTTACCAGAGGAGAAGGGGAGGGTGGGAGGAGGAGCCATGTGAAGGGGGGAATGGGAGGAGAGGGAGGCTGCGATCAGGATGTTAAGTGAATAAATAAATAAATACACAAATAAATGGGGGAGAATGTAGAACAGTGTAAACCAGTTTGCAAAACAGTTCGCTGGTTCATTAAACTGTGCCCCACGCAAAATTATTCTAGCTAATACAGCAATTTCACATGTGTACAATGAGTAGATACAGATGTTAGCTACTGAGCCATCACTCAGGATTGTTAGAAAATATCTTTTTGAACTATATCATTGTTTATACCTATCTTTTTAAATTATGTACACTGGTGACTGGCTGGGTGTATAAGTCTGTATACCATGTGCATGCTTGTGTCCACAGAAACCAAACGATGGTGTCCGATCACCAGGAACTGGGTCCCAGATGATTGTGAACCTCCATGTGGATTCTGGAGTCAAACCTGGGTACTCTGGAAGAACACCTATATTTGCGCCCACTACACCATCCTCCAGCCCACAGGTTACATGTTAGAAAGCTTTTGTACAAATGACAATAGCAGTGGTTTTCACCATAGCAAAAACATGGAAGTAATACAAGCAATTCTCAACATGTTGAACATGGAGAATGGAACACAAAACCATGGCATATCCACACTCTGGGATATATTTACTATATCATGGCTGAACCTCGGAAAGGACCCAGGCACACAGATGGCCACACGTGTGTTATTACTCAGTCCCTTGTTTCTTGTCCAGAAACAGTAATCTATAGAGGATTACAGGAGGAAACACCCTGTCTTAGAACTGGAGTTTCAGAATAGGGAGATAGAAAACACATGGGTAAACAACTTTTTAAGGTGGTGGAAATGTCCTCAATCTGACTGTGTTGATAGTTATACACAACTGTGGATGTATAAAATCTGTGGTACATGCATTTGTAACGCATGAGCTATGTGGAATGTGAATTCAGTAAAGCTACTTATAAAGCACACATACACACACAAATTGTACATATGTACATATATAAACATATGTATATATGTAAATATATAAACTCTGTCTCTCTATATATACATGTATATATGCATATACATATGTAACTGTGTTGAACTTTTTATATATATATATATATATATATATATATATATATATATATTGTCTGACACAGTACTGTACCTTTTACCTGACAGCAGTTCTATTGAAACTGAAAGCGCTGACATAGCTGCCTCGAGGTCACAGGATGAGGAAGTGGGGGCTATCAAGAGAAAGCAACCCCCCCTCGCTCCCGACTCAGTGTCACCCAGAACTTCTAGATTCTGCATTGGAGGCAACCATTTTCCCACCTACACATTATGTCATTTTTGTTTTAAAACACTTGCTCAGTTGTCAATATGGCTCACTCCCCTTTAAAGATAAGAAATTACATAAACCAACAGAATTTCAAAACATTATTTTTCCTGAAGGTTTTGTGTTTATTCCATCTCACCATAGCTACCGACACCAGCTGCCCATGAAGGTAGGCGGAATGTCACACAGACACCATGAGGGTGACATTCACTCTAGTGGAAACTCAGCCATGTGCAAAATATACCTAGAGAACATCACCTCCACGGTGGAAGGATCTTCTCAAACGTTTACACTTCTTTGTTCTCAGCGTTAGTGGGCCACCCTGATAAAAGTCCCAGAATTCTAAGTGCTCATTTGATTCCTGTCAAGAATAATGTATTTTAAGCACTTTTTTCTTCACTGCCTATTTATTTAGTTGAGTACCAAATCAGCTTAAAAAGTCCATTAATGATAAAAAATGACCTCTTTCAGAATGGCAGTTTTACAAACTGTGTCAGAATTTTTATAGGGAATAAAATGTCTCACAAGAAGGTTTGCTGTGGGAAATTTTTGTAATTCAGGTCTCTGAAGGCGATACACATCTAGCAGTGGGGCCCACCAGGTCAGCTTCCTCGTAGCTTCCAGAAGTTTCTTAAGGGAGACTCAAAGAGTGAGCGAGCCAGCCCCAGGGCTGAGAGCACTGGGGGAGCTGGGAAGTAGGACACTGCTCTTTGGAAGAGGGAATGATACCCAGAGGGGCTGAGCCTTCTCAGAGTTTGCCTGCCTTTTCCCTCCCACAGGTAATCCTTGCTAAACAAAACAGACCCTTCTCAGGAGAGCAGAAGCCACAAGCCCCACTTCGTACTCTTTGATGTCAATACTAGGTGAGAATTTTTGTTATCCCAGGCTAGTGTTCAAGGTACAAAGCCCTTATTCCTATGTGAAGATAAAATACCATGTAACCACAGGCTACTGTAAAAATAATGGGAAACATGGCTGTACTCACTTGCAATGTCAATGTTAGAGGGTGGAGATAGGAGGACCCTAAGGCTCACTACTGAGTTTGTCTAATTAATAAGCTTCAGCGTAATGGGTGACTCTGGCTCAAAGGTGGATGGCTTTGCTAAGGTTATCTTCTTGCCTACACATACACATATACATACATACACACACACATAAATACACACACTCACACCAATGCATGTCAACACACATTTTTTTTAAAAAATTACATGCTTATATGTAATATGTACACACACAGATTATATATATAATATATAACATATATAATTATATATGTATAAAAAATATATACACATACATGTATGTATGTACAAAGAATGAAAGAGAGGCTATCTCATGTTTTCCCTCATGTATGTATGTACAAAGAATGAAAGAGAGGCTATCTCATGTTTTCCCTCATGTATGTATGTACAAAGAATGAAAGAGAGGCTATCTCATGTTTTCCCTCGGCTGGCCTTGGCCTTGAAGTCTTAAGCTAAAATGACCCTTCCACTTTAACCTCCTCATTAGCTAGCTCTATAGGCTTATGCCACCCTATTCTGCAGTAAGTAAGAATTACATACAAAGACTATCTGTCAGAGAATAATTCTGTAATAAGGAGACCTAAAACACTAGCCTGGGATAATCCACCCAGCTGAGGCACTAGGCAGAGCTAGATTGTTTTCAAGGTCATCTTTAAGACTGGCTGTCCCTAAGGCTAAGTTTTTAGGCTCCTGTGAGAGTTTAACCCCAAGGATCCCAACACCAGAGGCCTGACAGGGGATTGCAATGCTACCTCCTGCTCTTCTCTCTCTGCTGTGCTGGGCAGCTTTAGATTTAACGGTTGACTGGTAACAAACCCACAGACAAACTATAAGGGTGGCTTTCCTGGGAACAGCTTCTCTTTAATTCCAAGTCTTTTCTTTTCTTTTCTTTTCTTTTTCTTTTTTTTTTTTTTGCATAGAATAGAGTTTATTTAGGGCATGGAGAGGGGAATTAAGAGAGTAGTAGAGTCAGAGAAAAGCATAGAGAAGGAGAGAGTAGAGAAGTGGAAGCCAGTCATGACCAGGTGGAGAGAGGCGGTAAGGGAATGGGGAGCAAGGGGGCAAGAGGCAAGAGAGAGGCAAGAGCAAAAGAATCCAAGTGTTTTCTTGTATCATAGTCTCAGTAGCATTCTGTGATGGTCAGCTTTAGTTGTCAACATGACACAACCTGGGAAGAGAGACTCAGTGAAGGCCTGTCTACATTGGGTTAGCCTTCGAACATGACTAATGGTGACTTTCTTAAGATAATTGTGTGGGAAGATCCAGCCCATTGTGGGTGACACCATTCCCTAGGCAACAGGTCCTCCACAGTGTAAGCGCAGAGAAATGCAGCTGATCACAAACAAACCAGCAGGCAAGGACACATTCATCTCTCTCTTTCTGGATGGTGATGTGACCAGGTGCTTTTATTTATTTATTTATCCTGCATTTATATACACACAGTGACAGGCTGTAACCTGGAGTTGTACGTGGAATAAACCATTTCTCCTCTATGTTGCTTTTTGTCAGCGTCACTGGAGCAGGAATGAAACTAGGACACAACCTATTCATTTTTTCTCGTTGCTAAGGATGGAACTACACCCTCTAGGCCAGAGCTCTATCAGAGAGCCGCACCCCCAACCTCTGTACCTGTTCTTTTTAAGATTCTTAGAAAACAAATGTTACATAGTCTTCTAAGAAGAGAAAACTCTGGAAAAGACAAGGTTCTTTCTGTGCGAGCTCCATCTCAGGGAGTGGGAGTCACGTGCTCTTTTGGGAAAACCCATTGCCAGCACTGCTCTTTCAGGAATCCCATTGCGGTCACGTGATCCTTCAAGACCCACGTTGCTCCTTTACCTGTTTTTCAGATTTTCAACCTCAGACTCTTCGTGAATTCCATCTTTTGCCAACCTAAATGAGTCTTTGAGAAGCTTTTAGCCAAGTAATATTAATCAAAGCCTAAATACTAGTCTTTATATGTGGGTAATAGAAGCTGATTTTTTTTTTTTCTGGAATAGACAACGCTGCTGGTGGCGGAAATGCTTCCATGCAGCCTTCACAGAGTTCCCAGCAAGAACCAGTCACCAACATATCTCTTGTTGGCCTCAGCCAAAACTGTAAACAACTTACAGAGAAAGAGAAGGGCCAGGAAGCATCCTAGCTCCTAGCCCCGTTACTCTGAGACGTGATAGGAGCACTTCTTGTTGGGGAGAGATCGACCTCACTCTTTCCTGCCCGCTCCCTGATGCCTCCACTCTCCAGAAGTGTTTTAACACAGGGCTTATCTCAACAGCCATTGACGCAGGCCAATGTCTCTGTCTGGGCTGACAGAGAGAACTCCTGAGGATGATAATCACTTTAGTCTGTGAAGCAGGGTTACTGCTCACTCTTTCCGTGATACTAGAAAGTGTAAGTGAGAAATAAACACAGATACATAGTTTGTCAGAAATAGTCTCCGAGGTAGTTGATTTATTCCCTTTACAGTGTTAGGTAGGTAAACATGACTTGATGATACAGCGACAAAAGTTTGCAGGCAATTAGCATCATCCTACCAACTCATCATCTGAGTTTGCTCGGTGTGGGTTAGATGACAGTTAGAACGAGGTTACATTTCCAGGCCTCGCATCCACACAGCTGACATTAGCCACAAGGCACCAAGGGGGACATACATTATTGGGAGGCTCCTGGTCCCTCCCACTTCCATCCCTTACCTCCTTCCAAGAGAAGGCGGAGCACTCTAGCCAGGTCCTTTTGGACATGTCATCAGGCTACCTGTCTGGAGAGGGCCCTCACCTCTGTAGGAGAGGCAGGGAAGACAGGAGGAGCCAGTGTTGGCTGCAGTGAACTACTAACTATTAACTCTAGGGAACTATTAGAGTGTAGAAACTCACATTGCCACAGTGTAAGCTGTGCCCTTCTGTACCACCTGCGTTGGTGACAAGGCTGATTTTAAAACATCGCCATCTATAAAGTTAAACTCATAGAGACAGAAAGTGGGACAGCCGTTGCCAGAGGTGATGAGGTGGAAGAGTGAGGTCTTTTTTATTAAATGAGTCTAAACGTGCATTGGATTTCAGATTTGTGGTACGAAGAGGGTGCCAGTGGTGTTCATAGGCAGTTAATGCCACAGAGCTGGGAGGTCTTAAGTAAATGAAGACTGGGGGTGAATCTTGCTAATAGAATTCTCACCCAAAATGCTCAAGACCCTATGTTCTGTCGTCACTGGCCCTGGGGAAAGAGGAGAATAAATGCTAGAATGGTAGATCGTTGTGTTTCCCCCACAGTTTTAAGAAATGGCGACGAATGTTTTCACCCCTGCTCTCTGAGGTGGCGAAGTTCTGCTTGATCATTTGTTGGCCTCTGAGTGTCAGTGTCTTGACAGAGGCTAGAGTGCTCTAAAAGAGAATTTAGCCCATGGCACTTTGCCCCATGAGGTGACTCCTCTCAGAAGAGCATCTCTGGGTGGGAGGGGGATTGCTTGCCCTCCAGGTGGGCATTGCTTGCCTTGCTCGCTTGGTACCAGCCTGCTGCCAGGAGGCCCTGGGGAGGAAACCTTCCAACTCCACAGCAGGGAGGGGCTTCCAGTTGTCCAGCTGTTGCAGATAGAGGGTGAGGTTAGTTTGGTTTTGCAGGAAAGTATCAGGAAACCAATTTGATTGTATGTAAAACTTTAATTTTTTTATTCATTCACCCATCCACTATTTGTTATCATTTTGGGGACTGATCCAGGTCTTGTGAAAAGCAGGTAGTTGTTTGAACCATATTATCCAGTTCCCTTTCTTTTGTTAAAAAAAATATATATATTTTTTTCGGGACAGGCTTTCTCTGTGTAGCCCTGGATGTCCTGGAACTCACTCTGTAGACCAGGCTGGCCTCAAACTCGGAAATCTGCCTGCCTCTGCCTCCCAAGTGCTGGGATTAAAGGCATGAGCCGCCACTGCCCGGCCCTAAAAAATAAATTTTACACAGGGAATCACTACATTGCCCAGGTTGGCATTGAACTCAAGGTCCTGCCACCTTGCCCTCTGAATGGCTGGGACCACAAACCTGTGCAGTCAGGCTCAGCCTCAGTATTTGCTTAGTACTTGTTCTGTTTCAGGTGTTGTTCTACACCCTCTGGTTAAACCACAGGTTATCTTTCCAATGTTGGGTTTTTAATTCACTATAGGGGCAGGAAAAAGAACTGGGGAAGTAAAAAAAGAGAAAAACTATTATATATTGACCTCCCATACCCCTTTAACACACACACACACACACACACACACACACATCCTAATATATTGCCAAATGAAGGTAGCACTGCCTACCCTATTACCTTCATCCTGAATTCTGAAAAATGCCAGAAATATGAGAAAATTGAGAAAGGAAGGCTGGAGAAAAAACAGCAACAACACGTATAACCTAAAATGAAGAGAGGCAGATGCTACTGTACTTAGAGCTAACAGAAATCAACCTCAAATGGGCAAGATTAGCCATCTGTAGAAAGCATCCCAGGAAATAAGCCACTGGAGAGATGATTCACAAGCATATTGCAAGCAATTGGAGGGTGCTTTCTAAGCCTCACCAAGGGGTCTAGCATGCGTCCCGAAAGGGAAGTCGTCAATTTAAATCGTAAGTAGCAGAAGATTCGTAGTAATTTAAGAAATTGCAAACTGTCACAGGAAATGATAGAGGTTTAGGGTGACAGATAAAGAATATGGGACATAATAGTGTAGTAAAATTTGTCAGCGCGTCCTCTTAGTCTGTAGGTGAAAAAATCATCATGACTCTAAAGGCAGAATAGCTTAGAAATAATCTAAGGACAAGAAGAGAACGTTGTCTTATTCCACAATCACTGATATATTGCTCTTATTCTGTATTCACTGGATAATATCTTCATATGACTATTAAAGGCCAACTACGGCTCCCTCTCCTCCCAGTGGTTACATCCAGTCATCCTGTTGGACAGAAGTCCCAGGGAAACTGAGTAATGGCTATTCTCATTTCCAAACCATGATTAGCAGGTTGAGAATTTCTCCTCTAGAGAATGCCTCAGTAGAACAAGTGTTCCATGTGTGACATTTATTCAACATGTCTGCTGTCTTTCAAGGGCAAGCAGGTCAAGCCATTGGCCAGCACAAGGCAGGCAAGTTTTTGTTTTGTTTTGTTTTTGTTTTTGGATTGTCTTTGCAATGCCCTTTGTCCCATATCCATTCAGACTCAAAATTTTAAAAACCTTCATTTAGAACTCTATCCACAACATACAGAGAGAGTCTGCTAAGGGGTATGTCTCACAGAGCTCAGATGTTGGGAATTCCACCCCAAAACAATACAGTATTGAGAGGAGGGAGGGACCTTTGAGAGGCGATTAGGCTATGGTGCTTTGTCCTCAAGAATGCACTAATACCATTGTTATTACGGGTGTGAGTACATTGTCACAAGAGATGTGAGCTAGCCTTTCCCCACTCTCACAGACACAGCTTTTGCCCCTTTGCTTACACACACACACACACACACACACACACACACACACAGAGAGAGAGAGAGAGAGAGAGAGAGAGAGAGAGAGAGAGAGAGAGAGAGAGAGAGAGAGCAGGCCACAGACAAGATGACAGCTCCTTCGGACTTCACAGCCTCCACAACTGTGATGCCTCTGCAAATCACCCAGTCTTTGGGAACAAAGAGAGGGCTCAATAGGTAAACGGACTTGCCACCAAGACTGAGCTCATCTCAAGGACCCACACAGTGAAAAGAGAGAACCAAGCCCCTCTGGTTGCCCTCTGTCCTTCATATGTACACTGTAGACCATGAGTGCCCATGCACAAGCACACAAAATAAAGGAATGCATTTAATTTTTAAAAATCAGTTACCAAGTCTCAAGTGTTCTGTTACAGCCACACAGAACACATGGATCCAGACGTGCTCTGAGGCAGTATAAATATTTTTTTTCTTTCCATCCTTTCTTCTCTCTGGGTCTCTGCTGTCAGATCACTAGAGTCATGTGCTGACCAAGTGTGTCAAAGTCCTAATCCCCCTGGTTACCCAGACTCAGGCCTTTGCTTTCCCAAGTCACTCATGTTATCTGGAGTCTCTTCTCCCCAGAGAGCAGGAGATACTCACAGTGAACCTTCCCAGAGCCAGACACCAACAAACTGCTCCAAAATCTAGAAGCTCATGGTGTCCAAAACCTCTGATCATGAGGTGATGTTAGGAGACAGAAATGTCTGCCTAGGGCCTTCTCAGTAAAGTGGCAGGAAGTGTCCCATATCTCCCAGGGTCAGAGAAGAGTCCCCCAGCTTGCTCACGATCATCCTGTGAATTCTTGTGAGCAGCATTCTTTGGGGACAGTGACCACCCAACCTCTGACTGAGGGTCCAGAACCACAAATCTACACAGGACATATGACCTTGAGAGTCATCAACTTCCACACAGGGCAGAAGGACAGAGCAGGGCTGCCCAACCCCTGCCTTTCTTCTCCCTCTGTCCTACCTAACATGGGACTGCAAACCCCAGAGAAGCCATAGTCGGACTCCTTTGACTTGATGTGACGATAGTACATTTCTGCAGGAAATAAAACCGAGGCCTAGCACGAGGCATTGAAATCAATGCTAAAACAGCTGTGGGCTTTGTTCATGTTGCTGCTATCCATGCAAGGTGGATCTTTAAAATTCATACCTATTAGCCTCCTGTGACCAAAATATCTTCTTAATAAGCCCCCTATGTCCATCTCCCATAACACTGCTAATTTGATCTTGCGAAATACCTGGTTAAACAAAGCATTAGATGGCCCCCTGTCGCTTTCAGAATGCATTCGGATGTCCGCATCCCTCAAGGCTTCACAGACAGCCCTACCCCATCTGCTCCACAGTTACCTTGATTTTTTTAATTGGATATTTTCTTTATTTACATTTCAAATACCATCTCCTTCCCCGGTTTCCCCACTCCTGGAAACCCCCATCCCACCCTCCCTCCCCCTACACAGCTACCTTTTAACAGTTTACCTTCCGCAGTCTCCAGCATGAGACTGCTCTCTATCCTTTACTGTGACTCTGTCCAGCATCCTCCCTCATCATCTTTACCACATCTAACATGTTCTCCCTGCTTCATCCCAGCTCACCTCAGTCATTCGTCAACTAGTATTCTAAATTCATACTTGCAATTGCCTGTTTTTGTGTTTCTAACTCATAAGCAGCAGCGAGTTTCCATGGGTGATGATGAGATGATGGGACTTCTAGGAAAAGCTTCCTGAAAATCAGACACATGTGCCCAGCCATCGAATAGAAAGGATACCTTTTATATTTTGCTATTTTTCTTCAGATTATCTACGTATGAATATTTCTGTATGTGGGTTTGAATATGTGAGTATACTTGCCACAGAGTACAGAAGAGCATGCCAAATGCTCTGGAGCTAGAGTTCTGTGTGGCTATGGATGTGGGCTCTGAGAATTGAACCTAGGTGCTTAACTACTATGCCATATCTTCACTCCAGTTATACAAGATTTAGATACTAAGGGAAAGCAAGGGTAGCCTATGTGGTTTCTTCTAGACAGATCATGTGTGGTATGCCTTAAAGATGGGTCACTTCTGACTCTGAGGCACCACCTTTAAATGATGTCACATGCACAGTTGGGGTCTGGAGCTGTGCCCGACTTCTCCGTTTAGCTGAGTACCAATTCTTTCTCCCTTAGACTTTTTAGGCAGTTACATATTGAAGATGATGGGTGTACAGACGCCAGGAAGTAGCAAAGACCACTATAGAACCCTGATGTAATAAAAGGAGTTAGAAACAAGCAAGAGAGAACAGAATGACCCAATGTGGGGACAACTGGAGCTCCTGAGACAGAACCAAAGCAAACTAAGAGAAGTGTCTGAGCACACACAAAAGATTCTTTAAACACAGGCATGTATGCTCCATTGTGCCGCAGGATCTCCGATTCTGAATGCCACTGCCAAAGGGCCAAGTTTTCTAGGCAAGTTGTTAAGCTTCCATTAGTAACTTGACAGCTCAATCTGTCTTCCCCTGGGTAAAATAAAATGATACTTAAATACAGTTAAATTATTTTAAGATTAGTTTGAATTAACTTTAAATTAAGTAGGGTTTCAGGGCTATTGCAGTGAGAGTCACGATTATTTTTTCCTGTTGTTTCTAAGTGGAAATGTGTTTTGAATAGCAAACTACAAGCTTAGAAGTAAACTTCTAGAACACAAATCTGTTTCTAATTCCATATATTTCTGTTGTAATAGATTTAGAGCAGCGGTTCCCAAACTTCCCAATGCTGCGACCCTTTAACACAGTTCCTCATATTGTGGTGACCCGCAACCATGAAATTATTTTTGTTGTGACTTTGTAACTCTGATTTTGCTGCAGTTATGAATCAGAATGTAGACACCTGTGTTTTTCTGTCATCTTGGGAAACCCCTGTGAAAGGGTTGTTCGACATCTCCCAAAGGGGTCACGGCCCACAGGTTGAGAACTGATGCTTTAGAGCCTGGGAGAAAACAATCCTTAGAGAAAACAGTTCGAGAGCTTCTGGTGAGCTACTGGTGAGTGTATTCAGGTGCAAGCTTCCGAATCCACGGCTAAGTCAAGTACTGGTTCCTGTGCTCGCCAGGAAATGCTTCCAAACATGGAGCAGACACTAAGCACTGAAAATGACGAGCATTATCTCAACAGAGCAGAGACGGTGGACACATCACATGACACATCACATGATTGCCTCACTCCGGAAGCTACAGAAAGAGCACACTCATTCTGCGACAAAATATCGAAGAGAGATTTGGACCCAAATGTGCTTAGGGTTCCGTGAGTCTTTAGGAGACTGTAGATGATATTTCCCACTCAAAAAGGTCACTTTGGATTCATCTGTTCACTCAATGCTTGCATTTTTATGTTACTTGTTTGTCCTACCACTGCAGTACCCAGTGCGACAAAGTTAGCCCCTGAAAGAGCCCACATGCCCTGTCCGTGACATTCACAAGTATGTGCAGCCTTCAAGGTGTCAGGACGTGAGCTCATCAGTGGAGCTTAGAAAGAAGCTTTTGGAATCCCATGTAAGCTTTTGACATGAAGGAGGTCACTTCCCTTCGTGCTGCCAGTGTGAGCTCCAGTTCTCAGTGTGCTAATTTTTGCCTGTGGAACCCACAGCAGAATCCTGGTCCCCCTCATACATACAATCTTGTCACCTTCCCACTTGACAAATGACTTAGGATCCAGCCCTATCTTAACCCATAATCAAGGTCTCTAATCTTCATCATAGCTGCAAAGATCTTTTTGGCCCCTTGATATAATATAATCACAGAATCAGGCTGTCAGAGTATGACTTTCATTGAAGGGTCATTCTCCTACCAGACAATATGCATTATTCCTACCAATTTTTTTTTAAATTGGCACTTAGTATAGATTGTATAAACATAAAACCAAAACTGATCACTAGCTTTGATGCAATTTTACCAAGGTGTACACACTGCTGGTCATACAGTTCAACCATAACGTGGTGTTCGAATAAAACCAGTTCAACCCACATATTAACAGAGTATGTTTTTATTACGGGGTCATGAGTGGTATAGAAAGTCTATGTAAACACATAGCAGGGGTGTGACCTAGGTGACTAATCTATTGCTAAATGGTATAAGCTCTAAGGAAGCAAGAATTCTTAGCACTGCTGGTGAGGGGGAAATTGTTACATTTCTGCAGGGTGATTTGGCAGCATATAGGGAAGCCTTAAAATATGCATGTTCTTTGACACATAAATTGCCCTTCTAAGAATTCTCTTAAAGAAATAATAATGGAAATGGTTTAAGCTTTCATTACAAAGAACTTCCAGACGGCGTAACATTTGACAGTAAAAGATTAATGCCGTCTAAATATCTAAAAGAGAATGGTTAAATAAATTATACTTCATTCACAATGAAATGAGATTTGGGTTTCTGACCCGACAGGGGGCCTGTGTCTTCCCAGAATGCTGGGAGTGGGAGTCACAGGTCTCAGAGCATCTCCATGGCCAGTGAACTGGAAGTCCAGGACAAACTGGGAGTTTTCCCAGTGGTCCAGCCACTAGCAGAGATATCATCTCCCCTGAGTACAGCACAGAGTTATTGAAAGACTCTAGACTACAAGAGGCTACCAGAACCTAAGAGGAGTACAAGAGCTTGCCCCAAACTCCCAAAGAGTCAGACTTCATAAGAGTGCATGGTTGGCATTCCTGCACAGATCAAGAACTGAAAACTCGGCAGATAGAAGAAAGAATTCATGCCATCTCCTGGGGACTTTTAGATGAAAATCTTGAGAAGGTGAAAAGCCACAGACAGGCTGAGATTCATCTTTGCTAAAAGTAGACAGAAATAGAAATTGACTAACAGATAACAATGATATTTTTTTTTGCATGAGTTTTGTGTGTTTAAGCACAAAAGGTTCATGTGTTGAATGGTTGATTCAGAATCATGTACAACTGAGGTGGTACATCAAATCTCTCTAACATTCTCAAAGATAAGAATTCAGCTGACCCATAGTTTAAGCAGAAGTTTATTTAGTAAAGAAAAAAAAAGCAAAGGGAAGTGAATAGTTTGTCCTGGGTTCTGGTGTAGTAGGAAGATCCTAACTGTGGTGCCAGGAGCATCTGGCCCCCAACAGCTACCCAGGCACAGCTGCAGCTCCCCTGTTACTGTCACGTCTAACTGCCATTTTACACAGTCTAAGAGGTAAGAGATGTGACCTAGTATAAGGAAGCCATGCTGTGGAGTATGTGCTATCGAAGTAGATATTGGGTTCCTGGGCCCTTCATGACCACCCCAAGACAAGCAGCTCTTCTCTGCCGTGTGCTCCCCACCACAATTTTCTGTCAAGCCCTAGGCTAAAAAGCAACAGAAGCAATCCAGCATAGACTGACACTTCTAAAGTCATGAGCCAATAAAAGCCCCCTTTCCTCCTTTATGTTTATGCATTGGTGATAGAAATCTGACCAACACATCGCATATCTGCAAATGATAATGAATAGAGTAGATGTTCTGCAAAAGTGTCTTCTTAGGTTTGACCATCATGATCATAACTTTATGAGAATTACTCCTACTTTACATTTATTTTAAAAATGAAGTAGTAGCTGAGTGTGGCTGCACATGCTATATTCCAACGTTTACCCAAATGATGCAGCATGATCATAAGTTTGAGGTTGTCTTGGGCTTCATTGCAAGACCATGTCCAAAAAGACAGACAGACAGACAGACAGACAGACAGACAGACAGACAGACAGACAGATAAATGGAACAGTTACGAATCTCGTGTATGAGAAACACTAACTGTATAAACAATAGGTATAATGCGGACTCTAAGCATCAACCCTGTGCAATGGAATCCCTGGAAACGAAGTGCTGTGAGTCTATTCCAAGACTGAAGAACGTGCAGTCTAAGTCCTTGGGCTTCTGCATCTAAGCTCCTCCTTTACATTTGGTTGGTTGGGAACTCTGCCTGATGGACACGGCTTCCCACAGTCAGGGTGACTTTTCCCCCTCAGTTCTTGACACTGTGTCTGAAAACACTCACACAGACACCCCCACAACTGTGTATAGACTAATTACTTTGCTCGTTGTTGTAACCACACACCCGACAAGAAGTGGCTTTAGGGAAGAACAGCTTCTTCTGGCTGTTTAAGTGGATATAGTCTGTTACTGCAAAGAAGCCATGGTGGTTTCCATGGCAAGAAGCAATAGGTCACGAAGCATCTGTCACCAGGAAACAGGAAGCAGACAGGAAGTGGAGCTCCACTATCGAAGCTTGAAGACCACTCCTCGTAACCCACTTCTAAAGCAGTTGTTCTCAACTCGTGGGTCCCGACCCCTTGGAGGGGGTTCACCTACCACATATTTCCATTATCATTCATAACAGGAAGAAAGTGATTTTATGTTTGGAGTCACCACAACATGAAGTAGTGTCTTAAAGTATCACAGCATTACCAAGGTTGAGAACCGCTGAGAACCACTATTATCCGAAATAGGGCATAGGAGGGCCAGCTGGGAACCAAGTGTTCAAACAGGTGAGCACGGGAGACAGTTTCTATCCAAATCCCGTCATTGCCCTGGCAATTTCCTAGCCCTCTCAACCCGAGCTAGTTAATTCTTTTTCTTTTCCCGTCTCAGTCTCTTCCTTCCGCTCTACTGCTTACTAGAGCCTTCCTTTTACGTGCTTTGAATCTAGGGCTCTCCTTTCCTTCCCAGTTTCTTAAGGTAGATGTTTAGCTTACTGATTTAAGACCTTATTTTGTTTTAATTATGTATGTTTATAGCTGCATTTCCCTGGAAGCGTGGTTTCTGCCGCCTGCCATAAGTTTTGAATGCTATGATTTAATTCTCTTTCAACTAAAAATATTTTCTAATTTCCCATATGATTTCTTTTTTGATCCATTGGTCATTTAGGATTGTGTAATTTTCACATATTTGTGATTTCCTTCTGTTACTGATTTTGCCTGTAATTCCACAGTAATTGGAAAATGTAATGTGTACTATATCAATGTTGTTACATTTGTCAAAGCTTGTTTTATGCTCTAATGTATGACCTATCCTAGAGAATATTGCTGTGAACTTGAAGAGGTATGCCTTGCCTTAGCTGAATGGGACATACTATGAATGTCTGTTAATAATAATAATAATAATAATAATAATAATAGTTATTATTATTCTATATTGGGCACATATTTTATTGTGCCCTATATTCATGTATCTTCATTATACCATGAAACAAATTGCTTTCTCTCATGTAACAATTTTAGTATACTATTTTGAACTTGTGTGGTATGTTTGCTTGTCTGCATGTCTTAGAATATGTGTGAGCACATGTGTATACAAATGCCTGCACATGCATGCATATGCATGGAGAACATGAGTTTTGAACACACAGCCTGCCAGTCTGAGTAGTCTAGAAGTCAGATTGCTCCAGGAATCCCAATTCTGCTTCAGGCAGACAGCGACTACATGTATGTGCCCAGCAGTATTTGGTGCTGGGGATTTGAACTTGGGTCCTCATACTTGCCTAGCAAGCACTTTACCTGAAAAATCAGCTCTCCAGCCTCATGTGACGGTTTTTAAAGTGTACTTTCTTTGCTCTGGGTGTAGATGGAGACACACTCACGTCCTTTTCATTGCTGTTTTTTCTGGAAAATCATTTTTATTCATCCTGCCTGCTTATAATGTCACATCTAAAATTCTGAGCTAAGCATGATGGCACAGGCTTGTAATCCCAGCACTTAGATGTTAAAAACAGGGTGACTGAAAGTTTGTAGTCAGCCTGAGCTACATTGTACACCACAGCTCAGAAAGAATAACAAGATAATTTCACATAAAATGTATCTACTGAGCAGCTTAGATCATGGTTTGCATCTATCTACCAGTCCCTATTTTTTTACTCAACATATTTAGTCTATCTTCACTTAAAACAGTCACTTACAGTCCTGCCGTTTTACCACCTGTTTTTGTCCCTATATTACATTAGTTGCATGTTTTTCTGTATATTTTAATTTCCTTTGTAGTTGCTCACAAATTAGTATTCTAACTTAAAGTAACCCAGTTTACTTGATTTTAACTCAATCCCCATATAGTGTAGTCACCAGTAGCAATGCGTTCCATTCTCCTTTCTTCATCTGTGAGAGAACCACCACATAAATCATCTTTATACATTGTAGCCAACCAACCAGTCTGTAAGCATTGTGTGCATCCTCTTTAGAGTCACAGGAGGGAAGGCAGGGTAACAAATCCAACATTTATATTGTCATTTATATATACCCACTAGCTAGTAACCTTCAGCCACTCTTTTAGCCTTTCCTACGGATTAGAATAACTACTTGTGCCTTCTCATTGTACCTCCAAACACATTGTCTTGTTCTTATGGAGCAGGGATTTGCTAGCCCCACATTCTCATTTCTGCTCATGACTTTCTGCGCCCCTTCCCTCTCGTCTCTTCTTGGACCTCTTTGTGCACACTCTAGCCCATTCCCACCATCTCCTGGGTCTCTCTAGCTCTCTTCATGTTTCCTCCTCTTTTCCCTGAGCTGTGTAATCTCAATGGACAAAATCGAAACTTTTCTATTTCTTTTTATTCTGATAGTTCAAAATTCGTCGCTGAGCCCCTCACATGAGGGTCTTCACTCCATTTATTGTACTTGCAGAGTGCAGGTCTCTATAAGTTTCTGTGTGAGCATGTGTGCATGTGTCTATATGGACACGTAGATGTGTCTGTCTGTATGGACACGTAGATGTGTCTGTCTGTATGGACACATGCATGTGTCTGTCTGTATGGACACGTAGATGTGTCTGTCTGTATGGACACATGCATGTGTGCTAGCTCTTTTAGTTTTCTCTAGTTACTAAGATGCCCTTCACTTCCTTAATGGTTTATAAACAGTGTTTCTTAGTTCTGTGGATAGAGCTCTTACTAATTTAGAGTCTATGTCTCCTCCAGCTGACATCCGGACACCTCCAGAGCCAAAGAGAACAAAACAGCCCTCTTGGTCGTTTTATTTCTGTGTGTAGCTGCTAGGGTTCTGGTTTATTTCTGCATCTTGTCTATTTCCTGAAAACTGCAAATTTAGATAATATAATATGATAACTCTAGAAATAAGATTATCACCCCCTTTGGGGATTAGCTTTTGCTGAGATTTTTGTTTTGTCTTCCCAGACTTTCCTGCACTAATTCTGTAAAGTCTTTATTCCTGGTTGTAATGAGAAGCCATTGAAATCTCTGCCTGATTAGTTTAGTGCCCAGCAGATGTTGTGCAGAGAATTTCTTTAGTGGTTTGATTGAGTAAGCCATCTACCTTGTGCTAATGATATCTTCCAAGATATATTGAAAACTTATAAAATATTCCTGTGTGATTCAGTCCTCTATAGTACACACACACACACACACACACACACACATATATATATAAATATATTCAGGTTCTTACAAATAATTTAAAAATCTTTCCTTATCATACATATTCTGCTAGTATAGGACCTTGAGATCAGTTAGAGGTGAGAGACAGTTGTCTTTCTTGGACACACACATACTCCCTTCTTATGCATTGCCTCTAGAATCCTCAGAGTAAAATGAAACTTTTCAAACCTGAATTTTCAAAGCTGCATAGGAAATTGTGTTCTCTCAATTTGCTTTTTAAATTTCTGGCCAGGCTTTTGTTCATAACAACTGCTGTACAGCGGCTGACAGAGGTGATGCTAAAAAGAAAAAAAAAATTGCTACTGATTTTTTTTTTAACACACTGGGGTAAAATCATAACTGCCTTATGAATAAGAGCAGAGAGGCTAGTCAAACAGTGACCACATTAGAGAGAAGTTGTCAGACTACCTCCTCCGGTGGTTTAAAAGTCATTAATGTTCCGAAGTGAGAAGATAAATGGGACTTGGTCCTGTTTAAAAGACACAAACTTTATTCTTCTCATCCTAAGCCTGAAGGTTCTATGGACTAGACAGGACTGAGGATGGGGGATAATTTCAGTAATGCCTCCATTGTTCTTACTGCACTTATACAGGTGTGAGCTGTGCAAGTCCTTGCTCCACCATCCTAGATATCTGCTCCTGTGTCCCTTCGCATCCAGTGTCTTTCTGGTTTTAAGGCCATCTGATGCTTGTTTTAATCATGTACAGACACACGATGGACTGTCACAGAGGAAGACCTGGTCTCTTGGAGAAACAACAGATCATTACACTGAGTAAGAAGCCTGGAGCTAGTCGTAGGACTGAGCAGGTAAGGCAAGCTCATGGCATTGGGCTTCATCGTGATTTCCAAAGAAAGGAAGTGGTGAGGAAGGGCAAGGAGGCTCAGGATCTGCTGACTGCGATGATTCCAGAGTTCTTCGCTATCCAGATTGTTCCTAGAACAGAGGACTAGCAACCTAGCATATGGCAGGCCTATGAAGCAGGGGATCTAGAATCTGGACTATGAATAGGTTGATTGGTTTGCATAGGGAAAGTATTATTTCCAAATGAATTTTTTCCTGTTGCTAGAAACTGTCCAGCATTAGGAGGGTCAGCAAGCTTCTGATGTGTCAAAGCATGAACATGCTGTGTGTACTATACAATCAATATCCATGTCACTATTGAAAAATCCAAGTGGCCAATGCCCTTAGAAATATCCCATAGCTTCTCTGTGGCCCCAGTCCATTCCCAAGGTGTAGCCAGAGCATAGGGAGCAGGTCTTTTTGGTGTGCGATTCCTGAGCTTGTCTTTTCTCCTGTACAAGTCTCCCCTCTGCCTTCTCTAGGGCGTCAGTCTCCCTTATCCCCACCCTTCCTCCTGGGTGAGCTTTCACAGCATCCAGGGCTGAAGGGTTGTCTTCTGATATCTTGCCATTTGTGCCCTGTCCTGTCTATGTCTATAGAATATAATTCGAATACCCCTGTCCATTCTTCAATCCCTGCCTTAGTTGCCAGCTTTTAATTTTCTTTCTAATTCTGCCCTCCATCGATTTTACCTTCTCCATTTGCAGCTATCATTGTCCAACAGTGCTTAGCCAATCCCTGGTCTTGTCACTGTTATTTGTATAAGCCTTCTGTTGTAAAAACTGTAAAGTTTGCACATATACTGGGAATTAAATGGAAATAATCAACAAGGCATCTCCATTTCCAAAAGTAGTAATATTCAGTAGCAAATGTAACCTGTATGATTTGCCTTTTGATATCAACATTTTAACAAAGATAAAGACTTTGTTTCCCTTTGGAAAGGCTACATTATTAAAAGATGAGGTCTGCATCTAATTGTGCCCACCATGAAGAAAGTCATCCAAGCCACTGAAAAGGAGATGGAAAGAACAGTGGGTATCAGATGAAAATGATCTAACATGCATGGCTCACCAGTCCCCTACCTGCACAGACCTTGAAGATGTACTTGTCTCTAAGAAGAGATCATACCACAGCTGGGAGAATCTACACATGTTCTTGATTCTTTTTCCAGCAAAGAAATAAAGATATGTTGGTGCCAATCCCATAATGCTGAGCTTATTTCAGTAAAGATAAACATGAACTGAAATTAGGAACGAAAGCTTAGGACAGAGCATGCCTTTGAAGGATGCAATAGACTCAGAAGCCAAGCTGACTCCCTTAATATTTAAAAGTGAATAAAAGTGTCCCTGGCACCATGGCCACACTTGGGGAATTTTTCATAATGCTGCTCCTGACAATGTATGCGGGCTGCTGGTTGGTAGTTCTGATGGAGTAGCAAGGAATAGATCCTGAGTTGGGGTGTAAAGGCTGCATGAACCATACACAGAATTGCCATCCTGGCTTAAAATTCCATACCATGCTCTTCAAGCCTGGGACTTGTAGATTTGATTAAAAAGATCACGGAGAATGAATGGCTTAGATCCCTTCCTAAGGGGTTTGCTGGCTTTAGAGACCTCATTGAGGAAACAAGAACAATTAACTCTGCTCCATTTCTGATTTGTGGTCCTGACTTAGGCTGGGTGAGCGATGAAGTCTGGATTTGTTTACATAGCCCGCTGATTGGGTTTCCTAAACAGAGACAACTGAAGAATGGCAGGCACACACTATGGAATGGATCTAACGTGTGCTTTCTTTACACATAGTATTTTATGAAAATAACTATAAAAGCACGCCTATCAGAGTTGTCTTGAGTTACAGTGGGACAAAATATGGGAAGCATCGAATAATGTTTGCTACAAATGCAAGGAAAAATTTGGTAACATTTGAACTTTGAATGGCATCAATACATTCACTACAACTATATTTTTCATAATATGGTAATAACATATAGAAACTAAATGATTGCCACATTTAGGATCCTGTTATGCTCAATGGTTGTTATTGGCTGCTCATTCCCTGTGTGAAATGGTAGAAGGCTCCAGGAGAGAGAGGTGTGAACATTTCTTACTTTACAGCAGTCAAATGGCAGTCCATATGAACTGATCACTTCAGTTGGCAGAGATCCATCCTCATCTGTACCTTCCGAGCTGATCCTGAACCCCTCCTCACGGGCGCAGACTCCTAGCACACATCCCTTTTTGAGGCACCAGCATGAGACTATCCAGTTAGGAAGACAGCAGACCCCTTCACTTGGTTGGAGGCCCCTGATGCCTCATTCACTCATGAGAAGCAGACTTAAGTATTACACGTGCTGAGCTGGCTCCGACAGCACCAAACTGCACAGTTACTACTGCAATTTCTGCAGTTTCTCTTTTGATCCCAAAGGAACTTAAGCTTCACAGTTCATTGTTAGAGGTGTATTTTACACCACTCCTAGAAACAAAATAACTGTTTTATACCACTCCTAGAAACAAAATAACTATGAGTATTCCACCCTGTCCTGTACACAATCATCGGTGAATTCAAAACACTTGTGATTAGATTTGGCATGGTCCTGCCCCCACAGCATTTGAAAGACTTTCTCCAAAGTCTGAACCTGGTCATTAGTGGGGACATCAAACTCTCAGAAAAGCCGAGAGAAAATATAAGTACGTGTTCTTTAACCAACACTGGTATTGGTTTCCATTAGGTAATTTATGTAAAACTGAGTAAAAAAGATGGCTTATTGCATGACTGATGTAAATAAATAATTAGTGAAAAGTTTCAGGTGCCCCCTTTCACTAAGTAAAGGCAACTACATTTTTCTGTAAATTCATGAACATTGAATTAAATGGCTTTCTGCAGGGAGACTCAACCAGGTTTAATCTACTAAAATACAATGCTGGACTCTATAGTCGCAATTACTTCTGGTGAACACTTTTCCTTTAAAAATGCTAACCTAAACGTTTGTATCATGAATATGAAAGTTCTTAAGTATAACATCTAAAAGAAATGTACTCTAAAAAAAAACCAAAAATCACTTGTAATCCCACCCAGCTGTGATTTAGAGTTCTGACAGATCTATTTCTAGAGTGCAGGGCCCTAAACAGAGATGGCTGGGGTCTCACAGCAGTCGACAAGGTGTGAGTTATAGATACAAGGTGGGTAAAAAGTTTCTCATTAAATAGTAAGATTCTGTTGTTTAAATTTTAGCAAATCATGGCTATAAAATTCATGTCTCCGTATTTTATCACTGTGTCTCCCTCAGTCCCTCAAGCCAAGATAAAAGGTATTTTAGATGTGGGCATACTGTTTGGAATAACAAATACCCAGAGCAGAAGTGGATATGCATTAAATACCCAAGAGTGGTAATCAAATCCTATGAGGGTCCCGAATCTGAGTTCTAACTTAAATACCGAAGAGTGGTAATCAAATCCTATGAGGGTCCTGAATCTGAGTTCTAACATTTCCTGGCAGGGATGGATATGTGCAAACCCCAAAGCCTGTCCTATCCACCAGCCATGGCTTTCACAAGCATCCCCGAGGGTCCTGAAGCTGCTGTGGTGTGCCTGAGTGGTCCAGAAGTGTCTCAATGATGGGAACAAGATGCTGGCTTGCAGAACTCCAGGCTAATGTGCTTTTAACAGGGACCATACTTCTCTTTTGAGAAAACAAATGTCAGTTTCCCTTGACTCTTAGAAAAATGCCCGAAACAGAAAGTATGCCTGACTCATCCACTAGTTTTCTAGAACAAATACTGAACAGGCTAAGGGAATCTGGTGGCTCCAATATGTAAACCTTCAAAACAAAATCTGACAGTTTCACAACAAAAGGAGACGAGGAGGCTTGGACTGGGGAAATGGACTGTGCTAGGTGGTCCAGTTTGGAACTAAATAAGTAAGTACATCCCTGAAGGACTTACCTAAATGATAGAACTTCACAATGCCTCCCGCAAGGGAGGGAACACGTTAATAACCTTGCCATCTGGCTTCTCTGGAAGGCCACGTGGGGAATCGAATGGAAGTCACAAGTGGACCTCTGGCACTCCAACTGCATTACTGGAGAAGCTGGAAAGAAGAAATAATGAGAAAACTGTACCGATTAGACCACGCATTGGTGTTAAAACAGTGCTGGCGTCTTTCGGCCATTTCTTTTGCTGTTTTCGCTTGTATTTATTGATAACCCCCAAAACAGATGCAGCAAAATCGTCTTTCGTATTATGCCATTATGAAGACATGAATATCTGGAAAATGTTAAAAGTTCTCAGAAGGAGCCGAGCCATCCTTGAACTCCATCTCCACCAGAAGAGCAGAGAAAGCACAGGGGGCGCCCAGCGTGCTTCCGTCCAGTTGTTACCGGGGCGAACAGTGCTGAGGTCATATTTTTAAGCGTATTTGGAAAGAAAGAATGAGAAATAACTGTCAGATGTTATCCTCTCCTAATTTAGTACAGTGCACTTACATTTATAATAATATATGTGAGCTACCTACGATTTTACCATACTTTTCAGAGGCACACGTGCTTTACAGCTATTAATTGCTTACTTCTGGAATTTTTCAGCCTTCTTTATGGGATTGATGACTCAACCGATAGAACTCAGGGCCTCACGCCTACACAGCAACAGCTTTATCACTGAGCTATGCCCTCAGCCTTTGCCTGGGCCTTTGCATTATCCATTTGCACAAGCAAGAAGGGTCTTTTGGGCTCTTTTCTTTTATCTTAGCTGTTTTCTCTTTCACATTCCTCTGAGACAACTCTCCTCTGGCTACAACCCCTGCTGGCCTTGTCAACGGGCAGTGATTGGTTCAGACTTGGTCATATGATTCAGGTTTTGGCTAATCAGAATAATCCATATTATTCTGTATTAGCTGAACACGTACCCAAACGCAACAGCAGGAAGCAACTAAAAATTCATTTTCTGGAGACCAGAAGTCTGTAATCATTTCACGGACTCACCCGAAGTCATGTTATCAGTGGGCCGAGTTCACACTGCAGGCTTAGAAGGCATTGTCCACAGCCCGTAGCCACCTATCTCCGCCCCAGTGGCTAAATGACTCCCTCTGGTTTATGCGCAGCCTCTATTTAGCCCTCTTATGAGGACACTGGTGTGGCTGCATTTTGGGCCTTCTGGTATAATCCAGAGCAATCTCTCATGTTAAATTTCATAATGTAATTGGTGACTGCAGAGATGCCCTTTCCTTAAAAAGCAGCATTTGCTGGCTCCAGGGACTAGGGTCCACCATCTTTAGGGGAATACCTCTCAGTTTATCCCACTTGGGCAGAATTATGAGCAGAAGCCTGTGTTTACACTACAAGCAAAAGCAGCTTGTAGAAGAAAGAATTTATTTTCACCTGTGGCTCCAGTCAGAGAATCCATAATGGCCACGGGAGGTACAGGGGCAGGTGGCTTCAGCAGAAGCTAAAAGAGTCCCGAGAGTAGGAAATGGAAGTGTGGGGAGGCTATAACCCCTCTCCCCCCACTCCCAAAGACAGACTTCCTCCAGCAAGGCCCCACTTCCTACAGGCTCCGTAGCCTCACCAAATAGCTTCACCACCTGGGACCAAGTGTTCAAATACGTAAGTCTGTGAGGGCGCATTTCCCACCCAAACCACACTTTGTCTCTCTTATTCATTGCCTAGGCTCTGGAGTGTGAGTCTTTGGTCATCGTGCCCTGCAGAGTGGAATCTCTGCCCATGAATGGGACATGTAGGAGAGAGTAGACCAGAACGGAGAGATGCGCAGTCCTGAGAGCATCATTGTGACATGCAGACAGCCCCAACATTGAGCCCCCTGGAGGTTATAAATTATTTCAGCCAACAACTTCCCTTTCTGCTTACATCACATACACCCTTTTCATTTTTCCAACAGAAAGATCAATACAAATTACCACCCATGGTTAGCACCCGGCTTCTAGAGAGGCACATCACAGTGGAAACCCCACTCCTTCATCTTACTGAGTTGGACATTCTCAGCTTAAACTTAGCATGCAGGGATACCTGTTACGGCCGTCTATGTTGAGTTGCGACGCAGTCGAGTTCTTTTTCTTCATTTGCTTTCTTCCAGCCCTGAGATGCCTCTGAACGTGGTTTCGTTCTGTTTTGCTTTCAGCATCACCTGGCTCCCGCTCTATTTCTTTTTCCTTTCTCACCTCAAAGGTCTCCTAATTGAAATGTGGCAAAGCAATTGAAATGTGGTACTTCAGAGAATTGCTGCCAGACACGGTGGCCTTCTGTCCAACCAGAGTCTTGTTATGAAAGGAGACAGTGTGTGTCGGCAGACGCTCTTTTGAAGCGCATGGAGGGGAATCATAAGAAGTGGCACATAGTGAATTGTATCTCAAGAATGAAATAAGGAAAGGTACCCGGGGAAGTACATCTTTTAGAACTGAATTTTTGGACATAAAATATTCTGAAGTAAAATATGTGCCACAGATATATGGATCTGAGGTCACATGAACCAAAGTAGGCCCAAGGTTTCACATCAAGAAGGCAGCTCTGACTGCCTTTTTTCCTGATTGGCCTTTCATTAGCAAGGTGGTTGAGCAGGTCAGACACAAGGCAGATGTGTGAGACTAGACTGGAGAGGGTACATGTGGAGGGTGTCCACATGTCCTCTCCTCTCAGCTACCTCATTTCCTATGTTTATTAGTGAACAGCAACTCCAGATCACCTTGTTCTCCACATGCAAGTGTCGTGTTAGCAACAGACACGGAGGACCACAAATACTCCCAGCAACTTGGATCTTGAATTGAGTCTAACAAGACCAGCCTCAAGTGTCTACCTTAAGGAGCTAATATCCATACAACTTCATAAAACAAGACTTGGGGGTCATGTCCTATCAGTACCTTTAGGGTGAGCCTTAACATTTGGTCAATAATAGAGAATGAGAAGCCAGACCTATTCTATCTTAGGACCAGCCTCTGATCTTAAAAGAAAAAGAGCCTGAGAATTTGACCTGCAGATGACCCCAAGCTACTCCCATGTCCCTAGAAGGACCCCATGGCTTGACCCTGGCCTATGCCTCAGAGTTACTCCCTAGCTACTTCCTAGCAACATTCAATCAAAGATTAGTCTGATTGTTCCAGATGTGCTTTCAGACCCTTTGTGACTGTTCATGGCTTTGCTTCAAAGCACTCACCTGTTGGCTTAAACCCTCTTGCTTACTTGCCGTTCCCTAGAAAACCTTATTCTGATGAGGGGTCCAGGCTGCTCCACCTTCCTGTCCTGCTGTGTCAGGGTTGGCAGAGTGCCCAAGCTCGAGCTTGTAATAAAGAGACCCTAGTGCAATTACATCAGAGTCTGCCCCTTGGTGGTCTTTTGGGGTTCACGAACGCTTCTTGGAACAACAATAAAATATAAAGAAGTTTGTCAAACTATTATATGATTCCATAGTCATCCAAAGAGTCTAGAACTTGAGATGAGCTCGCTAAGTAACCCTGTGCCTTCAGTGTCAGCCAGGCAAACAGGACAACGCCCGGGTGGTAAATGACAGGAAACAGCATCCGAGAATCCTGCAGGAGCTAGTCTAGTTGGGATGAAAGATGAAAGTTTCCATGTGAGACAGAGGGCTTCTTTGAACATTTTTTAAACTATGAAGTGTCCCAGGCTCTATCTCAGAAATCTAGCATCATCTGAGGTAGGAGAAGGCACAGGAGATCCAGCAGCTGAGCTTTCAAAGCTTAGAACTTAATGATTTCCACACTCAATCAGGGTGATGGTGTGTATATGCTTGGCCAAGGGAGTGGCACTATTAGAAGGTGTGGCCCTGTTGGAGTAGGTGTGCCACTGTGGGTGTGGGCTATAAGACCCT
The DNA here is from genome assembly GCF_008632895.1 of Mastomys coucha. Classification (NCBI taxonomy): domain Eukaryota; kingdom Metazoa; phylum Chordata; class Mammalia; order Rodentia; family Muridae; genus Mastomys; species Mastomys coucha. Next base: position 132,057,864 of record NW_022196896.1, on the reverse strand, counting down.
CATCCTAGCTGCCTGGAAGCCAGTATTCTGCTAGCAGCCTTCAGATGAAGAGGTAGAACTCTCAGCTCCTCCTTAAGCATGCCTGCCTGTATGCTGCTATGTTCCTGCCTTGATGATAATGGATTGAACCTCTGAATCTGTAAGCTAGGCCCAATTAAATGATATCCTTATAAGAGTTGCCTTGGTCATGGTGTCTGTTCACTGCAGTAAAACCCTAAGACAGCCAGCTTCCAAATCATCTTATGCTCCAAAGGGTATTCACTTTCACCTTCCAAATGCATGTTTGTGTGCATCTGTGCATGTGCGTGTGTGTCCTCGCATGCCTTTGTGTGTATGTGTATGTGTGTGTGTGTGCATGTGTGTGTGTCCACTCATTCATGTGTGTGTGTGTGTCTACTCATTCATTTGTGCATGCACACACACACACGAGTGCACACATGAGATCATGTTTCCTTTAACAGTCCCATAAGGATCATATCAACCATATGAAGCGTCATGGCCATGGGTGTACCCCAGTATCTTCACAATCAAAGTTGCCTAATAACACATTTTACACCTTCAGATTGTATCTTCTCATTGAGTAAATTCAAGGATACCTTTTTTTCCTCTTAAAATTGACCCATCCCTACATGAATGGTCCCATTTCCAGGATAAGATGTGTCAAGAGTTTAACAAGTGCTCTGATACAGGTGACATTTTAAGGAGCTAAGATGTGAGTACTCTTCATTCTGACCCCAGGAAAGCTTGTCCCACCCCTAAGCCGGAGCCACAACCAGCTTAGTTGTGTGGCTGAGGGGAAAACAGGGCAGGTAGAAACAAGAACGGGCAAGCTGAGGCAAGCTGCAGAGTCATTCTGTTACCATCCTCCCTCTCCAGGTGTGGCGGGTGTTAGGAGCATGCAGGGCTGGCGCTGCACTAGGAGGGAGGCTCTGGGGGCTCAGACCTGCCATCCTGTGCATCCTCTGCGAAGTCCATAGACTGCACACACACCAGCTTCGTTCCCTGAGAACCCTGGTATTCTGTGTTCACGGAGTCAGCCACACTGAATGCTTCATCCTCTTGAGAAGGCATCTCAGCACCCTTATTAATCGACCCTTATTTTGGTAATCACTGTTCTTTTGTCTGAGTGGGTATTTTAAAAACAGGAAAAGAATGTAAATTAGTATTATACATTTTAAGGCATGCATTTGTACCCATCATAAACTTTAATTTATACTTCGGCCAAATAATTTTAACAGTTGCTATAAAATCAGTTATTTAATAATAGTTTTTAGGCCATGCTGAATGCAGCAGGAGACAGGCTTAATAGCCTCATGTCCACAACAAATTTCCACCTATTATTCAGACATCCCACTCGCCTTTGACAACTCTACAGACCAGTCAAATTCCTACTGATTGCATTATGTGGATCTCACTCGCAACTAGCCCACCACGTGCATGAGTGGGTTTTTATTGAATACATCTGTTTTTCCAACCACAATTTCTCTGGCTTTCTCAGATCCACATTATAAAAACTAGTTTTATTGTCAATAGAATGATTTCCATAATCACATTTGCACCCCTTCTGAGGACATCTGCAATCTAGTTCTAAAGCACCAAGAGGAAAATGTGTGTAAATGGAATCCTTTTAACATTTACATGTGTGGCCGTAAACGCCAGAGCAGACTTGAAGGGGAGGCAGCATATTTCAGACATATACCAAGATAGTTAAGAAAATTTAAAATGGGCAATTTGAGAGACAATGCAAAATAAAATTGCACAAAAGGGTAACTTGCTCTCACTCTGTGAAGGCTTGCTTTTCAAAATTATGTTCATTTTCTGAAAAGTATGAATGCGCTTTTAATTAGGTTATGTAAACTTGGCTAATTTTGATTATCTGAGTTTTAAGAGACTCAGATTATTAAATTCAGTTAAGCTGAAGACTCAAATTATCTCATTTATTTTCGTGTCCTCTGTAATAAGCAGTTACGGTACTTGGCCCATGGAAATAGAGGGCCAACAGTGTGTGAATGGATAAATGTAAGGAGCGGTTCTTTGTGCAGCTGTTGGCCATCAAAGGTCTCGGCATGCTAGACGACCACCCAGCCACTCTGCCTTTCCAACCCTCAAGAAACCATTTAGCTGTCTTAACTTGGATTCTTGGGTTAGCATGTGTTGCTGCTGAAAACTGGGTCTTTGTGGAACTGGGAGACTAAAGAGTAAAGGAGTTTCAGTCAGGAGAGGAGCAGACACGGTGTGGAAGATACGGCAGGTTTTGTTCTGATTGGTGGTTGTTGGCATAGGTAGGCAGGACAGCCTTTGTGATTGGCTAAAGTATTAGATTTGGTTTTCTCTGATTGGTCCTCAGTGAGAGAGGAAGCTATTTATTAATCAAGTTCTGGGCCTTGAGGGCCACATATACAGGAGGTTTGTAGGACTTCGTGGATAGGTTGCTGGGGAGAATACTGAGATTTTCTTCTAAACCTGACACTACAGCCCGGCTTCATCAACAGATTATTCTTCAGGGTGCCTTATGTTCTTTGGCTGGGGCTGTGGACTGTGAATCTGAGTTCTATTTTGGCGAATATTCTGAGCCATTTCCACTTGTATCTTTAGTATCTGCAATACCAGAAAAGAGGCAAGTTGTACCGTCTCATGAACAGGAACAAAAATTAGAAGTGAGAAATTATTATTTGTCCCGTGGGACAAAAATTCAGCTTGGCAAAAATAGTTATAAGAAGTTATAGGGAATGAGTAAATTCCCTATACTTATTGTAGGAATACAATAAATACAATTACAGAGTAATGTAATTATATTGAAGTTACACAGGCATGGAGACGCTTACAATGCATGCACCACTTGCAATGCAAACGTGTATACACACTTCCGATGCCCGGAGGTGGTTCCTTGCACGTCACGAGGGTCATTCCTTTTAGAGTTCGGCTCCCGCTCAAGTTGCACTCAATGCCTCAATCACACCACGACCCCAACCACACCACTCCCGCAAACACCCATCGTGACAGAGACAACACATTACCATTCTCCTGTCCTCTCAATTTAGTTCTGTCACACTTTGGGCAGGCAGACACGTCAATCGATGTCATTGTGATACTCCAATGGACACATGCACCCTGGGATCACCCTGCCTCTGTTCCCAGGGTTTGGAGTGACTAGTAGGATTGTCTATTGTGGCTTTAGATTTCTGATCCTTTAACTTTATCATCAGTCTGTCTCAAACTGAATTGGCAAATATTTAACTCTTTTCAGTGTTTTTAAGCTGGTTGTGTCCCTGAAGTCTCATTGTAAGCGATTTCCCTCATCAAAGTCCCAGGCTTCTGTCCAGCCGTTATCCTGGTACTTTCTTCTACTGTGATCCTGTTAATTCTGTCTTTATTTATAATGAATCCCTTATATCCCAAATTCTGCTTTCTTGATTCTTTGTTTATTCCTTTATCGGGGTGCAGAATATCTACAGTGTTTTCTTTGAATGGAGTTAATTTTTTCTGAAACTTGGCATATTTGAATGTGGCTTTATCTTACTGTCACATTTGCTGTAAGGCTAAGAACCCAGTTCCCTAGAGGACAGCATGTTCTTTCAGAATTTTGAAGGCTGTATTCCACTATTTTCCGGTTTCCTCATGGTAGAGAGAAGTGTGAAGTCCTTCTTCCTCACAATCGATTTTATGAGACTGTGGTTCATTTTTCTTGCTGGGATTCTGTGCTTCTGAAATGTCACAATGGCGTGCTAGGATCTGGGGGACATCCTCATGTACTGTGTGGGCATTTGTGGAGCCATTTAGAGCTGGAGGATCAGGTGGCTTTGGTCTGTGGGCTTTGGTTTGGTTTGGTTCATTTCCTTAATTACTTCTCTATTGTTTTCTCCTTTCATTCCTACTCAGAGTTGTAATATTCTAATTTTCTCATCTTTTCATCCTATTATCCATCTCTTGCTTTTGTTGTTGTTTTCCTTGGGTCAAATAGAATTTATCAATTTCACTTTTTACCCTTTCAACTAAAGTGATTTTTTTTTTTGCTATTGCAAATTATTATTTTTAAGAATGAATTTGTCTTTGAATATCTTTTTTTTAGTGGCTTCCTGTTTGTATTTTCAAGACATTCTATCACAATGCTCTTGGAATATAATTATTCTTTAACATTTCAAGTTTCTGTACAGTTGCTCATGGCAGGGTTTATGGCTTTTGTCCTCAATAGTTTTCCTCAAATTCTAAAGGACATTGGTTTTCTCACAAAACATAGTGAGAACTACTTAATCCTTAATCGTTATACCTCAGTATAGCGTTAAGCAGATGGAAGGAAGGAAATGTGGGGCATTATGGGATGGCTATATTCTGCATGTGGGCAAGGCTTCTCACCTGTAGCAGTTGCTGGGGGTGGGTATGAAGTACACCGCAGTATGAGAGTCGAGATCTTTGCTCCAGGGCTCCTCAGATCAATTAAGGAGAATACATGCTTATCCAGAGGGTAGAATTCTGTTGTTCTGGGATCTGAATGGGGAAAGAGCTTGCGTGCCTCAGCATCCATTTCAACTGTCAGTTCGGCCTATTGTCAAGACAGTGAACACAGCTGTGTCTTATTTCCTCACAAATGTAGACAGCGCCCTTTCCTCAGTTCGCCCAGCGTCGAGCTCTACTCTCCGGCCACAGTGCCCACAGTGCAGGTGAGCTTCCGGTTCCCACAGTACAGGTGAGCTTCCGGTTCACCGTGGTGATGTGGAAGAGGATGGCTTTGGGAGTAGGCCGTGGGCTTCATTATAAACGTTCTTCCCCAACCCTGTTACCTACAGCTTATCTTGCCCTCCTCTTCCTGGGTTCCAGCAACTTCGGAGGCACAGATCCAGATACCTCCTGGGTCTGATACACTCTATCCAAGGACTTACTGTCCTGGGTTCTGCTCATTTCCTTCCCATTCTGCTCTGCCCCTGTGTCCCTTCTTTTACGCCGTTGTCCTCTCTGCTGGTCTTTGTGGATTATTTAGCTTTTCTACTTCACATCTATTGTGATTATTTGGAACTCTGAGGAAGAGGCGGAGGGAGGGGCATAAAGGAGTGGGTTTAGTCTGCGTCTTTAATCTGAAACCTTGATAAGTTTTTTGTTTTTTTCTGTTCTCAGCATGTTTTCCAATAAAAAGGGGGATAAAATTGAGCCACCTGGATGGATGGCCAGGTTGTCCCTAGAGATTGTAGGGTCAAGGCTGGGTCCTGGAAGCTAAGCTACAACCTAAGCTCAGCTACTCATCCTCTATATGCCAACTAAAAAGGAAAGTGTTAGTGAATACCAGCAGAAAACCTTTGCACTGTGGTGTCAATGAAAAGAGGAGCAAAGAAAGGGGTCCCCAGGCCATCTGTGAGATACTGACCTGATGATGATGTTTGAGTAGAGGACAAGAGGCATACATAGCTAAGCATCCCTGATCAAGGTGTGAGGTCATGTCCTCACTTACCTGTCATTGTCTTGGCTCTAGTCTCTCCTGCAGGATGGTCTGATGAGTGGCAGGTTTCTCCTGGGCTGTCAAGCAGAGCTAAAACCTTTCCTACCCCTCAGCCTGAGACTTCTAAAGCAAAGTCCCTTCCCCTAAGCTGCAGTCATTTCAGGTAGTCTGTTGATCAATGGAGAAATGCGAGTCTATCTTCACAATGCCTCTCCTCCTGCCGTGAGTACAGTACTACTTAGAAGACTCGAACTTGTCTTTCTGGAATTTTACAGTCCGACAAAATCCCTCATCCAAAATCCTTAAGTCAGAAATGCTCCAAAATGTGAGTTTCCTGTGTGCTGGCATGCTGGCTGAGAAGCACTGGCTTGGTTTTCGGAACAGCGACACTCAGCTGCTAAAGTATATGCAAACATTCCCAAATTGGAAAAAAACAGAAATCCAAATATTTTTGGTTCCAAGCACTTTAGATACAGGGTAACCTACATGCAAAGTGTGTGCTGTAAATCTTGTTTATCTATACTATTTCTTTTTAAAAGACTGAACCTGGGGTCTTACATATGCCAGATAAGGAACCACCAAACCTACCCACTTTTTACTTTTCTTTTTAAATCTTAAAATTCTTGAGATGTTTGTATTAAATTAACTGTGCTAGGCTTGAACACACTCCATTGCCAGAGCAGGCTTTCAGTTTGAACTTGAATATTTCAACCTCATACCTGAACCTTTTAGGTGGCTGAGATTATAGGATCCACCCTTTGACTTGGAATGCCTTTGATTCTCAAGTTGTCATTTAGCTACACTGCAATATTGATAAATCATTTCACCTAAGTGGTTCCAGGAGCTTTGTGATGGGTAATTTTGATGATCAACCAGTTGGATTGATAGCTGGCTAAGGGATTAGCAAAGCACAGTTTGGGTGAGTCCTTTGTGGTGTTTCCAGAGATGGTAAACTGAGCAGCAGGGGTGGGGGATGGGAGAGGCCCCCACCCTGCATGTGGGCAGCAACATCCCATGGGCTGGAATTAAATTAAAAAGGAAAAGGAGAAATCCCACAGAATACTGGCATTCCCCGATCTCTGCTCCCCATCTAGCGAAGAGTTCAAATAGCTTCCCTGCCATCATGGCCTGAGCACCCAGAAATTTGACCCCAGATAAACAGTTTCTTCCTGAGGTCTCTACTTACCAGGTGGTTGGCCACAGAAATAAGAGAAGTAACTAATACAGAGCTCCTTTATCCTGAGGTCAGGAGGCCACCTAGAGCCACTGGGACACCCAGAGACTAGGTAGACTACCAGCGCTAGACTCAGTTTCGGTGCTGATTAGATGTTTGGGTGACTTGACCAAAAAACAACAAGCTTAGAGTGTGCCGTGGTTTGAATGAGAAATGTCCTCCACAGGCTTATGTGTTTGGAGACTCGGTCCCTAGTTGTTGGGGCGATTTGAGAAGGTTATAAAATCTTTTGGAGGTGGAGCCTTGCTGGAGGAAGTACGTCATTGTGGGTAGGCTTTGCAGTTTGATAGCTTTGCCAACCACTTCCTGTTCACTTTCTGTTTGCTGTATGCAACCAGCCCTCCACAGACTTCGGCCGTCCTGCATTCTCAGCCTGTTGTGGTGCCTTCCCGAGCATGATGGGCTCTCCCTCAGGAACTGTAACCAATGCTCCCCCACCCCCACCAAACAAACAAACAAACAAACCAAACGTTTCTTCCCTAATTACTTTTGATCATGGTATTTTATCATACCAACAGAGAAGAAATACTTGCAGATATAAGAACCTAGCTTCCAGGACTCGGTCTGTTTTGTATTCTTTTAATCCAAGTAAAGAGCTGTGGTGGCACCTTCCTATATTCCCTAGCACTCGGAAGGCTGAAGCAGGAGAATTTCGCGTTCGGAGTCATCCTGAGCCAAAAATAAATAAATAAATAACCAAATAAATAAATAAATGATTTTCAAACTAGTCTGTGTTACAGAACAAGGGACCGTCTCAAAGAGAAATTGAAAAAAAAAAAATCTGTATCGACCTACAAGTAAGGAGAAAAACTGAATCTTGGAATCAAGATTTCAAGCCATCAGATTAGATTGCCTGTGAGCATGTAGCCGACACAGGTCATAATGGAAGCACAAAGCCTTCTTTCTTAAAGTTAAATTCTGAATTTGCCTTGGCTGTCCTCTGGGGTCTCGGGTGGCTCTGCTTTCATCCCAAGGAACCTCCACAGACAGAGAGGGAGCTCTCAGACCTTCCCAGCTGCCTGAGTTAAGAGGCTCGCTCTGAAAAATATGGGTAGTCTTGGGACTGGGATTTTTTTTTCTCTGATTCTCTTATTTTTAATCTTTGTCCCTTTATTTCATCAATTAGCAAATACCATGAAGTGTTCTGGAAGGGACACAGAGAAGGGCTAGCCTCTTGCCTTGAAGATGTCTCCTCTACCTATTTTGTTTTTGAGATACTATGTACCCTAAGATGACCTTGGACTCCAGATCCACCTGCCTTAGCCTCCCAAGTGCCACCCCTCTGGAATTAAGTCATTATCTTTGAGAGGAAATAATGTCACATGGACATATTCTAGTAAGAACCAGCGTCCCCATCCCATCAGAATGGGAGCACCCACACCCCCACACCACTGTATCTTCTAAAATCACCTCTCTATTCTTTCAACAAAATTAGCTGTCTATATTCTCTGTATACCTGGTCGATTACTGCGCCCAGCCCTGTTGGGTCTGTACTGTGCTGAGTGACTGTTAGTTACAGGTGTAAGTGTTGAGCTCAGTGTGAAAACAAGGCTGGCACAGTGTGGGGCCAGAGAGTGGCAACTTGGAGAATCTGGTGAAGAATTTATGGTATGAAAAGAGGCCATGTGGTTAAGCGAAGGGCCCTGGGACTAAGAGAATCCACCCTCAGGTCCTCACTCTACCAGGCACTGCTGGGTGAGAGACAACTGAGACCTCAATGTATCATCTTATCTTGATAGCATTGATCCTTTAGCTTTTAAAGCCCCAGCTACCTCCTCTTTAAAAGGGCACCGTAACCTTCGGTTTTAATGCTGTAGCTTAGCGTTGTACCCATAGGAAAAATTTAGTGAACACTATCTTAAAAATGCATAGGACTGGATCGGTTGATAAAGCCTTACAAATGTGAAGACCTGAGTTTGACCCCAGCACTCACATAGAAAGACAGGTGTGATTGCATTGTCATGTAATCCCCAAACTGGGGAGGCAGAGACAGGAGGAGGATCCCAGAGGATCAATAGCTATCCAGAATAGCCTAATATATGAGCTCCTGGCCATCGAGAGATCCTGATGCAGAAGAGGTGGGCAAGCATTCCTGAGGAGGAAGCCAGAGGCTGTCATCCAGTTTCAGTGCACACCTGTCACAGGTGCCCCCTCCATACAAACCAGAACACATGCATATGCATAGGAACAAATTCACACCGGGATAGGTTTGGGTGTCTCCTCTTAATGGAACTATCTGTCTTTAGACTGCAGCATTGGGACGCTTTAAAATATACATGGAGAGAAAGTGCAGATGATCTTTCCTTTGATGTTCTCCCCGAACCACTTTTCCTATCTACCGAAAAGCCAGCCTTATTACAGATCACAGGACCCAGGACACATTATTGCAATAATTTAATCTGAAGTAGGAATGACATTGTTAGCATGGCGTCCCTTAATAGTATTAGTCAAGCTGAGCTCTAAGGAACATACCTAGCGACTTCAAAGGGTTTGTTTTAAAGAAAGCGAAACAAAAAGGAAATAAGATTCCAGGGGAACTCAGTAGAGGACCACAGTTTCCAGCCCGAGTCCTGGATAATCTGACTAACCTCCAAACTGTGTTCTGAGAAAAACAATTGTGTCATGCAAAAGCACAGGCGCTAATCTAAACCACGCTAGTTCAAAGCCTCTGGGTGAAGAGAGGAACACAAAGGCAGATACTCTCTCCTTTAATGAACCCCCACGTGGAGAGTGGCTGCCACTGGGTGAGCTGCTGCATAAGCCTTTGAACTGACTGGGATTCAAACAGCGAAATGTCATTTCACACTCCACAGCCGAGACAGCAGATCTCTCAAAACTTCCCAGCTCCAAAAAGTTTGCAGAAAGCATTCTCTTCTGGGACTTCTGGGACTGCAAACAAAGGAAGTGGGGTCTGGGGATGCAGATCAAGTCTCCACACAGCAACCTTTTTACTTTTCCCAGACATGATGAGCCGTTCTTGAAACCCACAGCTGGCTGAGTGTGGGTGGGTGGTCGCCACTTCTGTGCTGTGGCTGCCGCTACTGTTCAGTCATGACAGCGAGGCGAGGCCTTGATTTTTGTCCTACCCGCATCAAAGGCACAGGACAGCATTGGTGTTGCTTTCTGTAGTTCAGGATACAGTGGCAGAAGGCCTGAATCCACAGGAGACTCCTCTTAGTATAAAGGTAGCATGGTATCCTGTCTGCACTTAAGCAGAAAGTCACTAGGAGCTCTTGGGCACCTTCTTCTATACAGATGTGCTTGGAAGAAATCGGGATATCAGATGGAGTTGGTTACTGTCCAGACAGTCACTATCATCCCTAGGAACACAGGTTCAAGCATAGATGTAAAATCACATTTTCTAGAATATGGAGATTATAGAGTCTGATCTTTATAACTATGCAGGGCATTTTTAGAACCTTATTAATCTATTTAACCATTTTACCTAAAATTGTAAGAAGATGAAAGTTGACACCAAAATAAAATAACATATATATTAGATTAATTTTTTTCATATTTGCAAATGGCGGGCTCCAGTCCCATCTGGGAAAAATTAAACAGAAGATCTAATCTTTGGCTGTTTTGTATTGCTATAACAATGTACCTGGCATTTTCTTGATACTTTATCAAGAAAAGAGGTGATTGATCTCACAGTTCTGGAGGCCTATGGGCACGATACTGCCACTGGCTCAGCCTCCTGTCTGAGCGTATCCATCGTCTGAGAGGGGAAGTGAGAGCAGTGGGGAGGATCTTGCTCTCATGTCTTCACATCAGGCTCTGTACAGATCACTAGCAATGACGTACCTAGAATTAGCATGGGCCCTTTGTATCTCACTTAATTATCAGCTCTGAGATCAGCACATTTCTATTCATTTTCCAGAAATCAGTGCTTAAGCAGAGAGTGCCTTACCCAGCGTTATCAAAGTCCAATGATGTGGAGGTCAACACAGAGCATGTAATCCACCATCCCAGTGCCACGAGAACATGGTGGGACATTTATTGGTACTCTGAGGAAACCTTATGGGCAAAGCCTAGAGACAAAAACTCTTTGGTGTGTCTGGCGATTCTACTGGGCTATTTGAACACTTGGAACCAGTGGCTTTGAACTTTACTCGGATGGGCCTTGCCTTTTGTCAATGGCAAGCTCTGACCCTGGTGGGATGTGACCACCCACGGAAAAGGTGTTCTTGTGTTCAGGGGCGAGCAGGCCTTCCATGGAGAAAGCTGACATGACCTGCTTTCTTCTTGCCCCATGAAAAGCCAACGGTATCTTTCTTACTCCTCCATCTCATCCTCTTTGATTCCACAAAGACAGGTTCACTATGGGCTTACTGTGGGTTGTTGCCTCTGCCTGAGACACTCACTTTGAAGAGTTTAATTTCTACTAGAAGAGTAAAAGAGAGTAGAAACTTACTGTCATGTTTGTAGAAAAGAATGTTTCCAAGTAACTAGGTTAGAGAAGGGCCATCGGGTCACCCTGTGGTTGAATGCTGCTGACTGGGTTGTCCATGGTGGGGATGACCCCAGGGTGTTGCTAAGTAACATGTCCACAGACCCGCATCCCTTATAGGAAGGAACGATGGGTGGATACACATGTGCATGCCTCTCCTTCTCTGCCTCTTGCCAGCAAGCAGGTCATCACCAGATGTGACCCTTGACCTTATTCCTCAGAAACAAGAGCTGCCATAACCTCCTTTTCAACTGCCTGATTCATGGTGTGGTGGCTGCAGAAAATGGAGTAAGACCACATTCCTAAGGAGCCTAGAGCTGTGGAATGCAGTACACGCTGGGTGAGGCAATCTGCTTGCTCTCCTCACACCTGAAGATAGGGGTTGGGGGTGAAGCGTGGAGGTACAGCCTTCACCAAGCATATGTGAGGCTAGCAACCCACAGCTGAGCACAGTGGAAGACAAGGCGTATGCTTAGTGTGTATGAGTCCAAGGACTTGCATGTCACATGGCCAATTCTCCTCTGCTCCCCCTGGGGTCACACAGTCCCAGAGGTGAAGAAGAGGTGGGATCTAGGAGCCAGGGTCTAAGATATACTACTGGTGCTCACCCTCCCCTGGAGAGACCATCATAACAATGAAGCATGTTTGCTCCCTGCCTCAGAGTCCACACAGGGTTTTCTGGTTGAGTGCTGCTGTGCAACCAGGAAGCTTCTTTTTTTCTTAGGTTTTTAATTATTTATTTATTTTATGTCTATGAGTACACTGTAGCTGTACAGATGGCTGTGAGCCATCATGTGGTTGCTGGGAATTGAATTCAGGACCTCTGCTCACTCCAGCCCCACTTGCTTCGGTCAGCCCTGCTCGCTCCGGTCCAAAGATTTATTATCATATCTAAGTATTCAGACACACCAGAAGAAAGTGTCAGATCTCATTCCAGATGGTTGTGAGCCACCATGTGGTTGCTGGGAATTGAACTCAAGACCTTCAGAAAAGTAGTCAGTGCTTTTAACCACTGAGCCATCTCTCCCATCCCAGCTTCTTCTTCCTCTTTCTCTTCCTCTTCTTCTTCCTCTTCCTCTTCCTCTTCCTCTCCTCCCCCTCCCCCTCCTCCTCCTCCTCCTCCTCCCAGTCCTTCTCCTCCTCCTCCTCTTTCTCCTCCTCCTCCTCCTCCTCCCAGTCCTTCTCCTCCTCCTCCTCTTCCTCCTCCTCCTCCTCCTCCTCATCCTCCCCCTCCTCCTCCTCCTCCTTCTTCTTTTTCAACCTTGCACAGTGTTTCCTTAGCAGGTGGTTCTGATGACTATGGAGAGTCTAGGTGAAGGTCCTTACCTCCAACTGGATTTTGATCTATCAATAAAGATGCCAGTGGCCAATGGCTGAGCACCGGGGCGGGACACTGAGAGCTGAGCAGATGCAGAGGGAATGGGGGTTGAGAGAGGAGAGGGGACACAGTAATGGGGGAGATAAAGCCAACAAGCCATGTAAGTTTTGGGGGGAAGTTGCCTCCTGACTGGGCCTGGGGTAGTAGGGGAAGATTTAGGAGGGTCCAGTCATTGAGGCAGCCAAAGCATTTTAAAAATAACTGGTGTGTGTGTGTGTGTGTCTCTGTGTGTGTGTGTGTGTGTTTTTTCTATTTGAGGATGTGAGATAGATCCTGGGTGGGTGCACACATGGGACTGGCCAGAAACACAAATCAGTGTAGACAAAACTACAAGCTACAAGTTTCAAATTCAGAGCTACCTCCTCCCACCTTTCTTTACATACTTCGATCATTATATAACCTATACAGTACACATTTCCAATTTTTATATATAAAATATATATATATATATATATACACATACACACACACATATACACACACACACATTTTCATGATCCAAACAAGTATTTAAAAATGGGAAATTATTATTTCAGGAGAGCTGGAAGAAGAAAAGAAGATCCATAAAAACAAGGGGAATCTCTTTTCCTTTGGATCACACATAAGTGGCCAGAGATACAGAGACATCCCTCTGGGGTAATTGGCGTGTTTTAGAAACTTTCTGCCTGTGGTTAACCTCCAAAGTCAGTGTACCTAACATTCAGGGTATGTGGGGGTAGGCTGTGGTCAGATCAGTTTCCATTCACGTTTTGACTTTTACAGATGTGAAGCAAAATAAGGAACAGAATCATTGTGGTCCATAGCAGTGTCCCTGCACAGCTCAGCAGTGGCCCTACCCATTAATCTACCAAGAGAGACGGTCTCCTTTCCTGCCTGGGCCTTGGAGGGCCCGAGTATCACAAAGCTTTACAAGCATGTGCAGAGCATTCTCAAAGCCCTGAGGTCAAGCCCTACCAATGCCCTTGTCAGTACCTGTATGTGTGTGTGTGTGTATACATACATACATACATATATGTGTGTATACATACATACATACATACATATATGTGTGCATACATACATACATACGTGTGCATGTGTGTGTGTGAGTATACATATATACATATATATGTGTGTACATACATATATATGTGTGTGTGCATATATACATACATATATGTGTGTATACATTCATACACATATATGTGTGTATACATTCATACACATATATGTGTGTATACATACGTACATATGTGTGTATACATATATACATACATATGTGTGTGTGTATACATATATGTGTGTATACATGCATACATACACGTGTGTGTATACATGCATATATATGAGTGTGCGTATACATACATATATGTGTGTGCGTGTGTGTATACATACATGTATATGTGTGTATATGTATACATACATATGTGTGTGCGTGTGTGTATACATACATACATATATATGTGTGTGTGTATATATATATAGAGAGAGAGAGAGAGAAGAGAAGGAAGAGGAGGAAGAGGAGGAGGAGGAGGAGGAGGAGGAGGAGGAGGAGGAGGAAAAGAAAAGAAGAAGAAAAGAAGCTCCCTATGATGGCTGGCTGGTTCTCTTTCAAGCTGCTTAGGAAGCTGCCTTTGCCAGCCTGATCAATCTCTGGTAGCCCAGACACTGACTGGGTTTTCGTTTTTTATTCTCCCAGAGCCCACTCATCTTAGAAACTGACCTGACAGCACTCCTCACTCTGGTCAACCATTCTGTAAATGTCACCTTTGTCCCCAGGGAGGCAAGAGTGACAGAGAGTACTTAGACTGAACAAGGAATTCTCTACAGCTGAAAACACAAGTCAAAAACAAGTTCCCTGGGGAGACTCCTGCAGGGATACCCCCCTGGGAAGGTGGGCAAGTACTTGTATTCTGTTTATTTAGACCAAAGGTGTCTTTGAGCAGTAACTTGAAAGAGGCAGTGAGTAAACAGTGCTCCCTAGGAATCAGGGTGCCACAGCCAAGTCCCCAAGTGCTCCCTAGGAAT
>NW_022196896.1:132032574-132043357 GCF_008632895.1 Mastomys coucha | reverse complement strand
CCACAGCCAAGTCCCCAAGTGCTCCCTAGGAATCAGGGTGCCACAGCCAAGTCCCCATCACTCTTTGAAGCATGAAGGCAGGGAAATAGTGCACTTAGCTCAGAATTGTCACCTGTAAGAATGGAGGGACAGCTGAAAGTCACAGAGCCCCCTGGAGGCTTTAAATCCTGAGGGAAGAAAGGCTTTTTGTGGAGAACTAGGGTAGACTGTAGTGACAGCAGTTAGATACCTAACCCAGGGGACTGAGTTGGCATCCTGTTCTCAAGTACACCAGACACTGTCCTCATTCTGTGCCCCCAGTCTCTTTTCTCTCCTTGTTGGGAATCACCTCCCCAAGTCAAAGTGACCCTAGCCCAGGGTCTGCTTCTGAAGGAACCACAAGCCTAAAACAGCCTTCAGCAGTTAGCACAGTGCCTCCTCTGTGACTTGCAGTAACTGTATTGTAGAATGGGGGTGGGGTGAGCAATTGGAATGAAAAAAATATTAATTAAAGAAAGAATTGATGCATAATTAATTCATTAAGAACTGACACATGGGATGAATGAAGCTTCACCTGCTCTCAATCTCTTCATCCGGTGTAAAGATGTTACAGGGAAGCAATGAGACCACAGCTGACTTTTAGCTTTTTTATGGATGCTCCCACAAGCATCAAAATGGTGGTGGTGGTGGGGTGTCTCTCACCGTTCGCTTTTAAAAAGCAAGTCTAAGTTATCTTATAAGGTTTAATTTCATCAAAAAAGTCAGGCGGCAGATTAGACCTCTGTCACTTGTTTATCCTTTTGGATTAAGTATGAGTCCCTTCCAAGTTCAGCATGAGCCCAGCAGGCTCATGTTCGGATAAAGGCTAGTGGCGGCATAGGATAGTGGCAAGTGAATGGTTAACGCTGAGACTTACAACCAAAGGCCTCATGAGGACCTCCTGCCTGAAAAACAAGCTGGTTATGTGTTTGGTCTGGCAGAAATAAAAGTACTGAGCCACATATCTTGGGAGATGACCGCAAAAGTCATCTTTGGCTGGTTCTGGGGCCACCAGAGAGCCTTCAACCACACGAGTGGGAGGGTCACTTATTTCTTTGGTCTTTAAAGCGCCACAAAGCAGCCAAGGGCGGTGCAAAGGTCCTCCTGGGCAAGCAATGTGAGAACTCTAGGCTCCTCGCCTTTGAGCACTAACCTACTTGCAGTATCAGGACATAAATTGGGATCTTACTTTAACCAGTATGGCCCCGCAGTTAGCTTGGTAAATAGCCTACAGGTGCCCTAATGGCGGTACTCTGAGCAAGATTAAGAACAGCTTTAAAAAAAAAAACTAAAAAAAAATATAAAAACTTGAATCTGACTTTTAATTTAATCATTGATAGCGTTTGTGTTCACTTAATAAAATAGTCATCTCAGACCCCAAATGGCAAATTAAAATGTTTCAAGACGAAAATTGATTCACTCTCCATTTACACCAGTTGCAGAAATCGCCGGTTCAGTCAGTCCCCGGTTCCATGCAACTGCTGCCTTCCGAGCTCCGGGCCGTACTGGCGGCTACACCACGCAGTGGAGCTGCAGATGCGCAACCCGCTTCCCGGGCGCGGGGCTCGGGTACAGAGGCTCGCGTGTCCCTTGCAAGCTGCAGATCGAGCGGCCCTGGGCGCTGGCGGCTCCGGCTCCTTCCTGGCCGGCGCTCGCAAGCCAGCTGCCACCGCCACCGCTGGGGACACTGCCGCCCCGTGCCTGGCGCGCTCCAACTCCTCGCCGCCCGTGACCCGGGACAAACTTCTGGCTGGGGCGCGGTCCCTGTCCCCAAGGCCAGCGTGGGAAACCCGAGGCGCTGCAGGGGCGAGCTAGGGTCGAGGGTGGCGCCCCGGGCGGTTGCTCCTGCCCGCCGGGTCCCGCCCGCATCTTGCCGGTGGCCGCCCCGCGGAGCCCGCAGGCGCCGCGCAGGCCGAGCTGGCCCCGGGCCGGGGACACGGGCGCTCGCGCCCTCTAGCGGGCCGCGGCGGCTCCGGCCCGGCCGTGACGTGGGCTCCTTCCAGCCGGCCTGCGGGGCATCGCCAGTCAGTCGCGGAGCAGGAGCCCCGCGCGCAGCCGGCGCGGGCTCGGCCATCGGCGCGTCGCTGCCCGAGGTGGCTGGGGCTGTGGGAGAGGCGGCGGGCTGCGAGCGCGCGATCACAGCCACGGCCACGACCACGGCCACGGCGCCGCTGGCGGCTCGGTCCCGATCAGGGGCAGCGCTTAGGCGGGCTCAGCACCGGATCCCAGCGAGGATTTGGGCTCCGCGGGCGCGCCCTCCGCTCCCTCTCCGGGCGGCGCCAGACTCTAAGCGGGGGCCAGCGGGAGGGCAGGAGGATCCAGGACGCGGTCCCCACGCCCGGAAGCCGCGGGACTTCGGACTTGTGCAACTGTTGCCACTTTGGGGTCTGGTGTTCCGCTGCTGCCGCGTCTACCCTGGCAGCCTGCAGCTTAGGCTCGCGTCTCCCTTGGCTTCCCGAGGCTACCGGCCGCCGCCGCCCCGGGGCGGCCCGGCGGGCACTCAGCACCATGAGGACACTTCGGACTTGCCTGGTGACTTTAGCTGGACTTTTACTAACTGCGGCCGGGGAGACATTTTCAGGTAAGCGGGACGCCACTACCGTTCCCGGGACGCCTGGGACGTAGGCGACACCCGGGTGGGAGAGTCCCAGGCGAGCTTCAGGGCCGGGCAGGGGCAGGCAGGACCCGGCATCGCGTAGCGGGTGAGCCGGGCTGGCGGATGGCCGGAGGGAGCGAGCTGCGGAGCTCCGGGGCCCGCACAGCGCACGCAGGAGCCCGCGGGACAAGC
Organism: Mastomys coucha; assembly: GCF_008632895.1. Classification (NCBI taxonomy): domain Eukaryota; kingdom Metazoa; phylum Chordata; class Mammalia; order Rodentia; family Muridae; genus Mastomys; species Mastomys coucha. Next base: position 132,040,551 of record NW_022196896.1, on the reverse strand, counting down.
ACAGGCGCAGGGACAGGGACCTCCATCTCGGCCCCTGTCCCCACAGGGCCTGGACTTGTGCATGGGGCTCCGTGTTCTTGGGCGGCCTGGGCAGGAAAGGCAGAAAACTTTGCCTGAAGTTCCCAGCTGTAGCCGCCGGGAGTAGGCGCTGCGCGGGCCTCTCGACCGCGGTGGCGGCCGGCGCGGGCTGACGGTGCTCAGCTGAGCCTGCGGCGATCTTCAATCCTAGTGGTGTAGCCAGCGACCTCCCCAAACTTGACCTCCCTACCGACCCCTACCCGGTGCGGTGAGCGACCTCAGCGGGTGCCCGCGGTTGGTTGTGTGGCTTCGCTGTGCCAGTCTTCCCTCTCTGCACCGCGGGAGGTCTTCGAGACCCTAGAGGAGCCTGCTGTTCCCCCAAGCCCTGGCCACTGTGGTTGGGCGCCCCCGACCCCACCCTCGGCCTCCCTTACGGTGTGCAGCCCGGGTCGTGGCAACTTGCTAACCCGGCCCGACTGCGCGGGGGTCCAGGCTGAAGGGGGGGGGCGAACTGGTTGTGTGCACCAAGCCAACCGGAGGCTGGGCTTGGCCAGGCTTCGCGAGCCTTGAGGAGCTCTTGGTGGAGATAGAGGGATGTGGACATGAGTGAGGGGTCAGGAGCAAGACAGGAGGTGACACAGAGTACCAGGGCTTCTAGGATCTTCTGTCCCGGGAGGACGCACGTGGATGCTTGGCAAACGCTGACAACACGCGCACACTTCCTCGTGTTTATTAGTTTCATGAAATGTCCACACACAATGGTGGCAGTGGAGTTTTACCTTTCTCTTTTAATAAAAAGGCCACATTTAACCTTGAACAAGAATTGCAAAATGGGGGTTTCGGGAAGGCTGAATAAATTGGGTGTTTAAAGAATATCGGTGAGGGGAACTTTCATTAAAGCAAGAAGAACCGTTTAGAGACATTAAAGCCCTATAGACCTTCGGCTAGTGAAAGCATCAGGCTTGACCTGGGATCCTTTGTATTCCTAGGCACTGAAGGTTACATCAGGCTTGGTGGTGAGCAGCAAGACCCTTGAGCATCCTTGGTGGGAGAGAGGGAGGGGAGCTGATACTCAGCTGTGCAATGCGTTGAAAGAAACCCAAACCAACTTTCATAGAGAAACACGCTTCCTCTAGCTTCGTATCTCCCCAACAGTATTGGAAATTGCGCTGCTGAAGAGGCGTTGATGCAGGCATGCACAGCTGTCTCATATAAAGTGGATACAGATTTTGGCTGTGTGAATAATAGAGTAACGCGTGTCCGTTTGGAAGCCTCGTAACTCGGTATTAAAAGCTAACTTTGAAGGCCTTAGTGACGTTTCTTTCTTTATAAACATGCCTAAGTCTCTACGATGGGGTTTCTTTACATTTAAGCTGTGTGAGTGTCATTGTGACCGAGGTGGGCAAAAGTGTTTACATGGCTCAGTGGCACTCTTCTTAAAGATCCTTAAGCGTCCTTTGAAGTAGTAAAACAAACTTTTGCTAGCATTTACCCTTATTTTCCTTTTTGGGGAAAATAAGTGTTTTGTTTTGGTATGAATGGAAACACCTTTCCTTTTCTATTTAGAAAGCTAGAATTATCCTTGTATGTGAGTGGGGAGAAGGGAAACGAAGGGCCGGATACCCAAGATTGTTTAGAAATGTTGAAATCTTAAAACGTTGAAGTTGGCAAGGTTCCTGTTTGCAAAAATCAGACTTGTTGCTGGATCTCCAATGGCCCCCTGTCCCACACTGGCTTTCGGAAAGCAGAGGCTTGCCACCCTGGGAGACCGAGGCTGGCTTGTAGAGTTTATTTTGTGCATTGTTGAGAAGGTTAATTTTGATGCTGTCACACCAGCACCCCGTTTCACACAATTCTGCAGTACCTGGCTGCTTTTCACTGGCTCAGGAATACAGTAAAGCATCCTACTGTAAGGGCTGAGCCCTTCCTCCCACCCCCATCTCCCCATATAACACTTAATTTAGAGTCTTGGACCTAACACCGGGCACTCACTGTTTATTTGATAAGTTACTAGTGTGAGTCACTGCCTTTGGCAAGCTTTAAAACTGTGTATGAACTGACTGCCCTGACAGGGAGGGAGGGAGGGAGGAATCCCTGACAGGCAATCTTTGCTTGTAGCTCAATGGCAAAGGCCTTGACTTGGGTGCTGAAAGCCCAGGGTTCCATAGCCAGCCCCCTTCCCTCCTACAATCTGAGCTGACATTTTCCTCTTGGTGTCCACCTCCTGGATGAAACCATTAGTTTATCCACTTATCTTTGCCGCCCCTCCTCCATTGCTTTCCTGCCTCTTAGAATGGGTGTGGAGTTGAGACTCATTACCAGTCATTTATAGAAGTGAGCTAGGCTCCCTCACCCCTAGATTTTCAAAATGGACTTAGTATAAGGAAAAAGAATTAAGATTTGGGCCCACATGAATTTTATAATCCATAAGTGTTTCACTTAAACATATTTTCCATTTTTTTTACCCTATCAAATTGTTAGGCAAAAATAGCAAAATTAACTGTCTTTAGGCTTAGTTATTTTAAAAAAAATACTTCTGTAAAAAGACATATAATAAAGGCAAAAAGGACGGGTAAATAACACTGCTTAAGCAACTCTTTTCCGTGATGAGGAGCCAAGGAGTTGGCCAGCCATTCCTCTTTGACCCATTTTAAAAAGCCAACTCATAGTAATATTGAGCCGCAAAGTGCTTCGTTCTCTACACAGGCTGATGTGTGAAGTTTGGAAAGCTCTGGCTTGCAGAAACAGGACAGACTTAGCTCTCTGTTTGCACTCTAGTGCTGGGGCTATCACTAGACCAGCACAATTCTCGAACCTGCCAGCCCTCGGTGGAAGTTTGATTTTGAATCTTTCAGGGAGGTTGGGGGAAACTGTGGGCATCTGCTGAGGTGTGTTGAGTGTGAGGGCCCTGTGCTACCTACGGCTCATTTGTTAACGTTGGTAATTTTCCCCTGTTATGTAAGGCATAACCACGAGAGAAGTGAAGGGGGACACTTGCAGTCTCTGTTCAGTGTCTGCAGTCCTCTATAAGTATAAAATGATTTCAGAACTCAGCCTTGCAGAGTCTAAGGAGTGGCAGCAGGTCTGTTTAGCAGGCTGACATTTTGTCTGGTTTGAATAACTACCCTCGTGACGTTTTACATTTTTTTTTTTTTTTTGCTACATTCACTGGATAATTGATAGGAAGAAATACTTCAAGTATCAATTGGTGAGCTGGAAAGGAATGTGCCAGGAAATTACTATAGCATTACATTCTTGATGTTATGTGCTTGTGAAGAATTGCCTGAGCATAATAAATTGTTCTGATGGAGAAAATTACAGGTTTTAGTCTATGCTGTGTGGGGTTATTTTATGGGTTTTCAGATAGGAAGCTCCTGATATATGGTGAAATATGGATACTTGGATACATAACTGGAATATTTTAACTGATTTTTCCTTAAGGAACCACTGACTTTAATTATGTCTTCAGATTATGTGAGCCCTGTATGAATGAATCAGTCTTTAGATTCGAGAGAAGTTGGTTTTGGAATAGCAACATATCTGAGACATTTGTCTACTAAAAACTCTGGCTATATCTAAGTTTTCCCCACACCATCATGATTTATTGGCATTATTAGGGCACCCTATCCATTCTGGTGGAACAGCTGTGGTTTAGATCAATATTTGTTTTCTTTGATATTATGGTTTAAATTTCATTAAGTTTCCCAAGATGCTATATTATTTAAATATTTGAAGTATACTTTCCATTTCAGAAGGATGGGCAGGAATTTTAAGTGAGTTAAATGTGTTTTGATAATGGTAAGTCATCAGTGTATATGCTGATACCGGAGGAGACCAGTAGAGAGTGCCACATCTTCTAGGAGCTGAAGTTACAGAGGGTTCTAAACCAAGCTACATAGGTGCTAGGAACCAAATTCAGTTCCTCTCTGTTCAGCAAGTGCTCATAAACTCTGAGCCATCTTTCTGGCCCCATGAGTTAAATACATTCTAAGAACATTTTTTTTTCTAAATGTAAAATATTCTTGGGTAACATTTACCCCATGTCTTTTTTTGAAAACCAACTCTTCCACCAATTTTCTCCATTTCATGTCTTTCAGTCTTCCTATCTCTTATGAATACAACATAGTCCTGCTAATGGGCTTATCTCATAAGCCAGAGGAGGTTTAATTATGGCTGTCTTTTCAACTCACTAATGAAACATTTTTAAAAGATACAAAATGCTATAAGCCTGCTATTGTAAGGAGACATGGCTTCTCTGGTTCTTAAACTACTGTAGAAGTTTTAGGTTTAGTCATTGGGAATCCAGAATTCACCCTTTAACTCAGAGGAGGGTGGGTGTGGAATAAGGAAGGCTTGTGTGCATTAGGTGGGGGACAAGGAAGGGTGTAGTCTAGAAGCTTCCTGTTCTACAAGGCACTATGTTTCCCTTCGGTGGGGGAGCTGGCGAGAGTCAGGGGCCTGGGAGTTAGAGAGAGAGAGAGGGAGAGAGGGAGAGAGAGAGGGAGAGGGAGAGAGAGGAAGAGAGAGGGAGAGAGGGAGAGGGAAAGAGGGAGAGGGAGAGGGGGAGAGAGAGAAAGAGAGAGAGAGAAGCAGAAAACAAGAGGAGGGGAGTGTTTACTAATATGGACAGGCCCTGGGGACAGCATTTAGTCCTGCTGCTGTTACCGAAGACAAGCTTCTGAGACACTGGTTCCTGAGACAGTGGAGGCACAGCAGCCATGGTGTCCATGCAAATGGTAAACATCACTTCTGCGAGGGGAACCCTGCAGCCTCCTGGCTTTCCATGGTTCTGAGTTGGGAAGGACCACCTGGACCCATCGTTTCCAGCCCAGTGATGGGATTCCTATAGCCTTGGGCATAGAGCCGGGGGGCCTGGAGCACCTCTAGGTGTCTTGTGGCCACAGTTTGAGGAGACAAATTGTTTCAGAAGAGGGCATCCTAAAGTGTGGTCTATGGGCCAGCAGCAGCATCAGCAGCATTCAGGACAGTGGGAAATTTGAAGGTTCTCATCTCTTCAGCCAGAACCTCTAGGGTCAGGGTGCAGCATTCTGTTAAAATAAATACTCCAGGGGATTCTGATGGGCCTGGGGATCTAAGAAACAACATAGAAAAAAAGACAAAATGATCAGACTCCCCTAACCAGAGCTGAGAGGGAACTGGAGTAGAAATATAAAGAGCATTGGCTCCTTTCTTAGATGCCACGTTTGCCTCATTGGCATCCAGATATGGAGTGACCATGGTAACTGTTAAGTGGGACCACAGGTGCAGGGATACCACTTCAAGTAGAAGCCTTGCTTGGGAAAGATATTAGACCTGGCCAGCAGGGGTTAAAGATGGAAAAGGGCTGGAGAGATGACTCAAATGATTACTACATTTTTACTTAATGTAAAGTTCAAATTAAATTGTTGAATTAAACTGTAATGTCCAGCCATCAGAAACCTCTCCAGGTTGGAAGTGTGTAAAAGATAATATCACTTCTAAGAAGGAGCCACCCCTTTGTGCTTCTTAAAACAGTGCCCTTAACTGAAGTGTTCATTGCACACTTGCTGTCTCCACAGCCCCTTGGTAGGGTTGGATAAGGAGGAGTAGTATTCAGGATTTTCAAATCCACCAAAACTTAAAGAGGCAGAGACTTATTGGGGGTGACCTGGAGACTCCTTGTGTGACAGTCAGAACTTTATTTAGTACACACATAACTTTATTTAGTACAGAACCATGAACCTTGGATTTTGGAAATATACTTATCTTCCAAAGAGAAACTAAAAGGTTTCTGTCTTCTGTTTGAAGTGTAACCGTGTGTATCTGAAATCAGAGCCTAGCTTTCTGGTTGGCTGCCGAAGACAATCGCTGCATCTCTGGCATTTAACACTCCGGGTAAAGGAATGGGATTGTGCAGCCACCTTAGATTGACTTGAACACATTCAGTGGGTGTTTTCTCAGAAACAGAGGACTTGTCAGGATCCAGCCAGTCTCCCACTGCCTCTTCTCTTACCCCGATCCGCCACTAATCACTAGTTCTAGCTGTGTCCCCAATCCCACCTGCCTGAGCCAGGAAGAACATCCTCGGCTCATTAATTTACACAAGGGAGATGATGGTTAGCAGATCCCCACCTGTTTCAGATATTATAAGCTAACTCTTTATTACAGAATTAAGCCCTTCTCTGTAAGCTGCTGATTCTTCAGTGTGGCTTCCTCTGTACTTTTGTGTGACTCCACAGTGACCCATAGATGACTTTAGGCTGGTCTGGGACAATCATTCCAATTTCCCCCTTGCCTCTGTGCTCGTGTGATATGCTGACTTGGTCTCTGTAGAGAGATGAAGTTGAGCAGTAGTAGTTATTTGCAAATCACATCAGAGTTCCTGCTAACCCTTTGGAGCACAGCAGATTCTACACTGTGCAGTTTGGGTATGCATGTGGCACCCGTTGCCTGGACAGACCATATGGCCTTGTGGGTTTAGGTATGGAAGTCCGGAAGCCACTAAAACTTGCTTGACAATCTGATCCAGCCATTGTCCTGCTTACAACTCAAAGTGGTAATTACCCATGAGTCATTTCTGACTTTTTACAGGAAACACAAGCAAGGGGAAGCAGAGGGGCAGGAGGACACTGCAGCTTCCTGTAGACGTGGGGATCAGAGCAGGGGACATGGCCTCACAACCAGAGTGAATGATGATTTCAGGGCATAAGGAGTAAATGAATGAGGGCCGAGGATCCAGAGACCTGCTCGAACCGAAGGCTCCAGAACCTTCCTTGGATGAACAGGCATGGTAATGATTATGTCAGCGTGCCATAGCCTGAATAGAAGCAAAACATTCACCTTTCTTTCTTTTTTTTTTTTTTTTTGAGGTGCAAGGCAGAAAAGCTGATAGAGCATCTATTTGTTTTCTGATGGGTGAACATTTTCAATCACTTCTTCAATATGCAAAAGGAAAATTTGTTGCAAACAATCAAAAAGACATTTCAGCCTGGCTTCCTGTGGCCACCTGAGGCCTCATACATTTCTGGGCTTCGCTCTGTGGAATTTCAGTGGTGTCACGGGTGGGTTTTCACAGGGGCTGGGAAAAAGTGGACCCCTCTCAGGACAGAGGAGTCCTCCTCATCTCTCTTGTAATAATTACATTCCTGAAGTATACCCAATACACATTAGATACATAGTTATAAAGTGGGTCAGAGCATCCCTTTAAAATAAATGCTGCCAAGGCAAAAGGCTAATTTTAACTCTCTTAGCTGTGTTTAACATGTAGTAGTTGCTCAGTAAATGTTTGTTGTAATCCCCAGGAGAAGAGAAAGCTAAATCATTTCAGCTTGCATCTCTGTCCACCCCATCTTTCCTGGTCCTGTCAAGTTTAACGTTTTTTAAGCCTTTGGAATATAACCTTAATAAAAGAACCAGGTGTGAGTTTAGGGCTTGGAGCTCTTATCAGTTGATGAGTGTAGAAAGATTCTGATCACTAAATGAAAACTAAAAAGTGCCACTTTTTGTGATAATTAAATATGCAAAAGTAAGCCTGTAATCTTATTGTGGATGATAAGAATTTATGACTTGTTGCTTTAAAGTAGGATTTTGGTATAATACTGATCACTTAAAAATGAAATTTATCATGCAGTAGATTTATCATAGTACTCTTTGCAGATGGATATGACTTGTGTGGTGGCCTATAAAAAGAGCCATAACAATGGGCTGGCCGGGGTGATTTGGTCAGAAAAGTGCTTGCCTTGCAAACACAAGGACCCAGATTTGATCTCCTGAACCCACAGGAAATGCCAGCCTTAGTAATGCCCAATACTGGGAGACAGAAAGAAGAGGAATCCTGGGGGCTCGTTGGTTATTTGGCCTGGCCCAATGGGTGATCTCCAGGCCCATGAGAGATCCTGTCTTAAAGGAAGCATTCCCAAGAACATCTAAGGCCGTCCTCTGGCCTACACACACACATACAGAGAGAGAGAGAGAGAGAGA
>NW_022196896.1:132031278-132032453 GCF_008632895.1 Mastomys coucha | reverse complement strand
GCCCATGCACTTAAACCTATAGACACGCACGCACATGTTTGTAAACAAAAAGGACCCTGGCGTCACCTGGCAAAGGCGCCATGGTAGGGAATAGGTACACCCTCTTTTGCCTTTCCTTTCAGTTGTGGGAGTTTCCTCGGTAGAGTTCCATTGCTGTGGCAAACAACATCTCCAAAAGCAACTTGGAGAGGAAAAAAATCATTTGGCTTAAGGTCACAGTCAATCATCTAGGGAAGACAGGGCCGGAACCTGAGATAGGAACTGAATCAGAGGCATGGAGGAACAATGCATACTGGCTTCCTAAGCCAGTGTTTCCATTCAGCCCAGGGCCCACCACCCTGGGGATGACATCACTCACAGAAGTCTGGGCCCTTTGACATCCATTAGCCATCAGAAGACACCTGATAAACATGGTCATAGGCCAGTTCTTGTATAGGACCCTCTTGACTTGCAGTCCCTGGCAACCAGATAAGCCATGACAAGGATGAACTTGATTTTACTCCTGAAGAGCTCTGAGTGGGGAATAGCAGGCTTCTTGAGCCTTCACAGGTATACCCTATTCCTCTCCCTTCAGTATCCCATCCTCTCAAGTGATAACATTTCATAAATGGGGTCCACATTGACAATAATCCCAGAGTGGTATTCTCTACTTCTTGGGAAGTGTTCCCACTGAGTAGGGTATAATTCCACGTAGGCGCTGGCATCCATGCATGTTATGTTCTGCATCTACTGTAAAACACAGAGGAATGACACCTTCTCACCTCCACCATGATGGTTAGAGACAGGTTAGCAAGAGGAGCACATAGGAAATTCACTGAATTAGAGTTTGCGGCCACTAAGAACCTTCAGCCATTAAGATGCAAGGTTGCCAGGGAGCCTGCCCATTCCATCCGAAGTTCAGGGAAGATGGACAGCTATGGAGAAAGGATAGTGAAATATGATCAAGGGACATCCAGCGAAGTCAACCTGTCTGTATTTTTCTTGACCTTGGTATGAGGCAGAGTTCCTTTGGGGAAAAAAGTAAGGGGACTATGGCTGCCCAGGACTGGTGAGGGGCAAAGGGGATGACATTTCCCCTTGGTGCTAAGGTGAGCACCAAAGCTCCTGACCCTGCCTCTCATTAAATTATTCTTCTTTCAAGTTACCTGCTCAATTTTTTACCTTTATGTATTTAC
>NW_022196896.1:132006276-132031268 GCF_008632895.1 Mastomys coucha | reverse complement strand
GTGTGTTGGGGGGTACGCGCACATGCAAATACGCAGTGCATGTGTGGAAGTATGTTGTGCTCTGATAATTTGTGGGAGTTGATTCTCTCTTTCCACCCATAGGTTCTGAGTATTGAACTCAGGCCATCAGAATGGCTGCAGCACCTTTACCCACTGAGCCATCTCACCAGCCTGGGTTTGAGTTGTCTTCACACCTCTGGACAGCCAAGGGGCCTTGGGCATGCTGTTTGCTTGACTGAGTTTCAGTCTCCTCTTCTGAAATAATCTTTATAGGATTACTATAAATATGCGGCTATGCTAGTGAACCTCTTGAGGAGCTGTGGCTTCTGTGTGTGATGGTCAGAATAGGGGCACTGGCCTTATTGTCCACCTTCCATGTGTCTGATGGGTGTATCAAACAAATTTTCTATTCCTATAGGTCAAAAAGGCTGCATATTCCTTGTCATTCACAGAGCTTAGGGTAAAAGTCCCCACTCTTTTTGAGATTTGAGTGGTTATGGTTCTAGGTAGCTGGATATGAGACATGCGAATGTGTATGTGTGGCTGTACATGTCTTTGTCATGTCACTTATGTCTTAAACTCCTGAAATTAGCATATGATCACCTCAGAACTGGCACTGTGGAAAGTCGGTGCTACCAAGGCTACAGAGAGAAGACAGAGGCAGATAGCCAAAGAAGACATGATGGACAGGTGCCATGCAATCACCTATGGTGACAAGAATTCAGATTCCTGAATTCCTGAGCCTGAAGAGACTCATTGATCTCTGAAGCAGGGCCACAGAGACAGGAAGAGCAACTACCCCAGGAGCTACTGGGGCACAGAAGGGAGCCATTGCCAGTGTACAGAATTTACCACAGTTCCTCTCACCAGTGTTAAGAAGCATCTGAGGATGACTGTAGGAACTGAAAATTCCAAACTCATATCCTATGTGTGTGTGTGTGTGTGTGTGTGTGTGTGTGTGTGTGTGTGTGTATGAGTGCACGTGCGTGCACCTATGCACAATGAAGCTCCCACTTTCTATGTCAATAGAGAAAGATGAATTTAAGAACAAGTTGTTTTATAGAGACAATATTCCATGCCAGGCCTCCAGGTTGGTGTCTCTGTAATGAATGTGGCATCACTCTGGAATGTGGGGGACATGGTCAGAAGGGAAAAGACAGTCGAAGGTCCTCAGAACCCAGCGGTTTTAGCTCTCTCCATTTCCACATCCCAGCTCTTTGGAAATGACTCATTCAGAGATAATCAGGAGACAAGATAATCTGTGAAGTATTTTGGGACGATTACTTCCCTGCGCTCACTCCTGCATCTCATGCTCGCTGAAACATATGGACAGCGAGGAATAATTTGCCGTAGGGGGTCCCCTAAGCAAAGGCAGAGGCCTGACATTTTCAGTTCCTCCCTGGCCTGTTCAGACACTTGAAATCTTCACTTCCTTGTCATTTCGGTCAAGGGAGAAAGGCTCTTGTCAAAACGCGTCTCTAGCAGAGGTGGCTCATTAAGCTATCTTTCATATGACATGCCTAATAGGACGTCACCTTGATAAGCTGGTCTCTTTGTATTCAGACGTATCATTTGTAAAATGAAGGCATTTGATCCAAGTACCTATAGGGTCTCTCCAGTTGCTTCCAGGGTGGGAAGATTAGCTTGTCTGGAAATACAGCATGGGAGGATGAACCCGGGCCAGAGGGTCTTGGCTGATCACTGAGGTTGCTCCACATGTTGGGACCATTGCAGACCCATCTGAGAAGGGTGTGATGGCCCCTGAGGTAGCTGGTGAAGAGAGGGGTGCTGCAGGCATGTGGAGGAGTGTGGGAGAGCATGTCTGCCACGGCCTGGAGCTGCTCAGGCCAAGACGCTTAGCTGTCTCTCTGGGCACCAGGCAGCACAGTTGTCAGCCTCAGGTGCCACCGAGGGCTCTGCAGCAGCTGGCCTGTTTAGGGCTGTGACTTTCAATGTAAAATTTGACAGTACAGATCAGCCTTAGTTTAGAGGCTTAGAATAGACGACGACGACGACGACGACGACGACGATGATCGGTTACCATAAACTGAACCCTTATTAGGGGCAAGTGTTATGTGACAAAACTTTTCCTGGGGTGGTGAAACACACTTGTCTACTCACCCCACGTAGGGAGCCCATGACAAAGTATGCATACTACCAAAGTCCAGTGGCTTACTTTCAGGAGTATGGGTGAGGGGTCGCTTACAGGAGCGGACATGACTCACAGACAGCTGCATCACCAAGGATGGCTCCAATATGGGTGGCAGGTCAGGAAAGCTGAGAACTTGGAGCACACTGCACAGCCTACAGGGAGCACCACAGGTAGGAAGTGTCTTTTCCTGGTGCCTCAGCTGGTCCAAACGTCCTCGGGCAGCTCTACTGGTCTCAGTCTTCATTGCAGCTTTTCTTGTTTTTGTTGGTGGTGGGTTTGGTTTGGTTTGGTTTGGTTTTGTGCAGTCCAGGCTTTTTCTTCTGAAAGGGTCTCTGTTTTTATTGGTTACTCTGGCAGGGAGTGGCCTAGTGAATCTGGTCAGTTTCCAGGCCCCTCCCCCTTTACAATTCCCCATCAAATGGACTGTTTTTGGTGATGGCATCATCCAAAAGGGATACTGGAGGAAACTGTTGCAGAACAGCTAGGGGCTATGTTGTGGGGATATGAGATTCTCAAACTTATTGGTGTTCTGAAGCTAGGGGCAGCTGGGCTGAGAGAACCCACAGAGGCCCTGAGAGGTCAGAAGAGGCCATGACCAACTTAAGTCATATGAGCTGAGAGCCTCAGACCTCAGGCCCCATGAGGATAGTTACCGTTTCCTGAGTATGTGAACTATAACAAAACGTATGACACATGTAGTATGGCTGGAATGATGTTGAGTTGGGTGTATTACAGAGCCATGTGGGGGTGTGTTACAGAGCCGTGGGGATGTATTACAGAGCTGTGTGTGGATATGTTACAGAGCCATGTGGGGGTGTATTACAGAGCCATGTGGGGGTGTATTACAAGCCGTGAGGGAGTGTATTATAGAGCTGTGTGTAGGTGTGTTACGAGCTGTGTGTGGGGGTGTGTTACGAGCTGTGTGGGGGTGTATTACAGAGCTGTGGAGGGGTGTGTTACAGAGCCGTGGGGGTGTATTATAGAGCCATGTGGGGGTGTATTACAAGCCATGTGGGAGTGTATTACAGAGCTGTGAGGGAGGGGGTGTTACGAGCTGTGGGGTAGTGTGTTACAGAGCTGTGTGTGGGTATGTTATGAGCTGTGTGTGGGGGTGTGTGTTACAGAGCCATGTGGGGGTGTGTTACAGAGCAGTGGGGTGGTATGTTGAGTTGAACTGTGGTGTATTATATTGTAAATTTCTATGACCTGCTGGGGAGATTTCCTTTTGCACCTCAGTTCCGAGAGAAGGGACAATTCCTCCGAGCAGTTTGTTTCTTCTTGGCAAGCCGTTGCCTGACATAACCCCTCACTTTCCTCCTGCTGGGCATCAGAGCACATTCAAAGACCTATTCTACTGTGCAAGAGCCATTTTCAGACTGAGAAGAAGATCCAGCCAAGCTGTCCCACATCAGTAAGAAATCAAGGGGTTGGCTGGCTCTTCTCAGAGAGAAGGTCACATGAGCAGGGCTGCCTTGGAGTCTAAGTCTTCTCAGAGGGTCTTTTCTCTCTGTGATATTTCTAAGGAGTTATAGGCAGAGCTCCTCTGACTCCAGTAGAGAGAGAGATTCCACTCCCCACAGCACGGTTGGGCCCTGTGATTGGGATAGGCTGTTCCCAGTGGAAGAGAGCTGATGACATCGGAGCCAAAGCAACTAACACCGATCTGTCCTCTGTCTATTGATCCTGCTTTCTGGATCCTTTCCTTGGCCCAATTCCTAGTCTCTCTTGGTTTTTCTCAACTTATTTTAATATGCTTTTCTTGTTTTAATCTCATTATACTTATTATAAATGCAGTAAATCTTTTGGGAACTGGGCGGAGGTGGCAAAAAAAGAGTTCAAGGCTTGTCATTTATTTGAATCATTATTCTAAATGTAACTCCTGGGCTTCTCTCCCCCTCCCGCTTTCCAGCAGGTACTCAGTCCCTTGTTTTGTACTGTTTTCTTTTAAAGACAGAGTCTCATGCTATAACCCTAGCTGGCTTAGAATTTACTGCAGAGATCAGGGTGGCTCTGAATTTGTGGCAATTCTCCTGTCTCTTCCTGTTAGGTGCACATTTATAGCTTACCAGAGATGGGAGACACAGGAACAGAAGTTATTACAGCCATAGTGGCTCTCAGATTCATACCACAATGGATTGAGGTCTAGGGCTGGGCGTGTAGCTCCATGGTAGGGAACTTGATGAGCACGTCCAAGCCTTAATTCTCAGGGCTATTAAAGCTTTGGTTATATTTATAGGGTGGAAAGGTTCAGGTAAAATCTGATTAAACATCTTATGCTAACACAGTAAAGAAAGTAAAGGACTCTCTAAATTGGGAAGATGGCATATTGTTTTGTTATCAATAAGCAACAAACGATCCACAGACTTACCTGCGTAAAATAGCGAAAGTAACTCATCCACCTGCTGTAATTGTCATCTCGAAGGCCTACTGCCTCAGTCAGCTAACCCAGGCCTGTACTAGAAGCTTCTAACCTCTGTACAATCTTATATAGGCCTAGGATGGTTCTGCCCTCTGAGACTCACTGCTGACTAAGCTCACCCTTCCTAGTTCTTTCTGCTCTCTGGCTGTCTGCTTCAACTCAGCTGTTCTGCCTCAAACTCCTCTCACATCTGACTGAGTCTGGTTTCTCTCAGCTGACAGTATTCAAGTTTTAGAAAGGAAGCTGAGGTTGAAAGACTGGAAAGGAAGGATCAGCCCCACTCCTCTCCATCCTGTGAAGGAGGAAGCTGATGACCTCAGTGGACCCAGTTGGAAATAGGGTCATCCCATGCCCTTGTGGTTCATGAATTTGCTTCAGATATCAATGGACAGGACCCGCAATCCATGTCTCTGGGGCATCAGGCAGGTCAAATAGCCTGTTGGAAGTCCCCACTAAAGCCCTGTGAGCTCTCACCCTTGCTGGGCCAATCATGTGTTCCTTCTAGGACACTTTGTTCCTATGCTAAGGAGAGAGATGGTCCTGTGCAGAGCACAGTGCTTGTTTGAATAGCTGCTGCCCCTGGAGCCCTGGGAGCATCACCATTATCTTCAGATCCCAGAGGGTAAGGCTTTTCCCAGCCCCCATGGCAATTCTGTTTGAGCTTCTGATTCAGAGACTAGCCATCAACTTTCCCGACTTCCCAGGAGCATGGTAAAGGATGTACGACAGTTGTGCCATGCCTGGGGCTCTGAGGTTGGTTTCTAAGGTGTCGTGCGTTTTTAATCATCTCGGTTTTATGGGATGTATGGCATTGATGTCACCGAATGTTTCAGGATGTCACACCAACAGAGGAAACAGCTGATTCGGGATCCTTTCCTTCTGGACTCTTGGGTCCAAATCCCCTATCCTCATCTCCTCTTATGTCATATTTTAAAGCTGCATTTAGTATAGTCTTCATGTTGATGTTAAAAATAATTCTACAATTGTTGTAGCCCAATACCACAATGTACTCACTGCTATTTTATAGCCCCTGAAATAGTAAATTAGAAAGACGCTTAGCTCTAAGCAAATCGAATAAAATTAATTAGAGATTTCCTCATCCTTTCCTGAGCACAGAAGGGCAGAATGCTGTCTGCTCTGCGGTTTCCTTGTTTCCTATTCTAAGCAGAGCCGTGGTTTTCTAATTCCTGGGTTTTCATCTGACTATTTGATTAAAGCAAAAGGTTTGGTCCTCCCCCCTCCTCTTTTGTTGTGATAAAATACTCTGACAAATTCAACTTAAAGAGAAGAAGAGTTTATTCCGGCTCATGGTTCAAGTGTGTCATCTGTCATCTCTGGTATATGAGGGCAAAGAGCTTGAAGCAGCCCAGGGGATCTACAATCAGGAACAGAGATAGAAAAATGCCTGATGCTCTTGAAGTTGCTGTCTCACCGGGCAGTGGTGGCTCACGCCTTTAATCCCAGCACTTGGGAAGCAGAGGCAGGCAGATTTCTGAGTTCAAGGCCAGCCTGGTCTATGGAGTGAGTTCCAAGACAGCCAGGGCCACACAGAGCAACCCTGTCTCGAAAAACCAAAATAAATAAATAAATAAATAAATAAATAAATAAATAAATAAATATTGTCTCGCCTACACATACCATATACACACAGATACATATGCGCACACATACATACATATATGTATGCACACACACACTCACACACACATGCACATGCACACACACAGTATAATAAGTGTATTTTAAGAATTTTCCTACAGGCTGAACAGACCTTCGTGTGGCTGCAGACATCACTTCTAACAGCTGTTGATAAAGTAGAACCGTGTATCTGTATTTGAGAGGCTCTGTTGCTGGGAAAAAAATCTGCTAGAGGAATCTAAAAACATATGATTTATTCCTTTGAGTCTGTCTTTTGCAGAATTTTTGAGAGCCTGACATCACACTATCAAACTGCATTAATAAAAGTGAATATTAAGAAAGTATTAGCATTCTCAGGATAAATTTACAAGTTCTTACTAATACATACTAATTGAACATGTAAAATGGGGTTCGGTGTGCTATTTCCATACTCAAATATGCCTTGCGTTGATCAGATCCACAATGAATTAACAAAATGTGTTTGGGCTTTTACTAAAGTGGCTTGACCATAATAATCGTCAACCATCGCAGATGTGTGTAAATGCTTACTCCCGAGCCAGTGGAGACAAAACAAAGAGTTTCTTCCTGCCAACGATATTGGTCATTCACCAAGAATACTGAGTCCTATTTGGTTCTGTTACCAAAGAGCATATAACTTGTTTCAGATCTTCTTATAGTAGACCAAGTCAAAGAAAAGTAGATATTCTAATGTTCTGAGAACCTGAAAGGTTGAGAAGGATAAATCTGAAAGGTTGAGTTCTTGGCTATGAGGCGCTGGCCCCAGTAACATCAAGGTCTCTGGGATGCCTAGTTCCTTGGGGTTTCATCTCTGAATCACATCTGGGTCTTCTACCATCTTTCCAGGCCTGGTTTTACTTCAAATAAACAAGCCAAGAGTCATTGCTATCTATTTATTTTTGAACAAGAAATCGCTTTTTGCCTGGCTTATTTTCTCCATGGGATAAACTTTGAAAGTCTGTTGTGCTGCTTTCTGAGCAATCCCTCCAACCCACGATTCCTTCCTCACTTTAATATAATGCAACCAAATGCAGTGGGAAGGACTGGCCATCCTGAGGCATGCATGGGTGGAATATTTGAGAATATTCCAGAATTGTTCACAAGGCATGGTCTCTTCTCCAATGGTACTTATCCAGGATTAAATGTGCAATGACACATGATGGTGGCTTTCTGTCCCGTAGCCAGGGCCCTTTCTGAGTGCCCTCATTTGTGGATTCTGTCTCTCCTCAGGATTGAGGATCACGGGGGGCCTTAGATGAAGGTTTGCCTGAAGAGTTTATAGTAAGAGTAAAACTGGAGAGGCATGCAGGGCGCACGCCTCTTCCAATAGTGTAGAAGTGAGAGGGAGGGAGGGGGAGGGAGGGGGAGGGGGATGGGGAGGGAGGGAAGGGGTAGGAGAAGGGGAGGGGAAGGGGAGAATGAGGAACAGAGCCAACTCCTCTGGTGATAGTATAGTAGAAAGCTTGAAGCACCCCTCAAAGTTAGAGGCTCACCCTGTGGCCATAGCTCAGAGGCTGGCCAGGGAAGCATCCATGCATATTCAACACTGTTCACAGAAGAGGCAGAATAAATCCTCAGCTAGACTCCTTATTTATTCTTCTATTTTTTTTTTTTTAAATTAGATGCTTCCTGTGCTAAGGAGTCTTTGAAAGTGTCTTTCAGCTTAGAGGTGCATGTCAGAAGGGAAGTCTCCAAAAACTCTGAAGGAAGAAGCAAGCTTTGAATATTTATTTTTTTCAGTTTTTAAAAAACAGAACATGGTGGCTTTGGTGGCTTGGCACCCGTCCCCTGTGTTTCCTTCTTAAGAACACACCTTCAACTCAGATACCCTTTCATCCTCTATGCCCAGCAAATTCCCCGCCCCATATGGGCATACTTGCTGCTGTGCTCCAGGATGGCTCTGGGGTATGATTAGAAGCAGGGAAGCAGTTTGGTGTCTGTTTGGGAAGTGGTGGGGTTTGAATCTCCTCCCATTCCCATGGCTGAGGCCGGGTCCTGGTCTTTTCCTCCTGTCTCTTGTCATCCTGTTTGGCTCCTTCCTGTAGTTTTTGTTTGTGTAATGCATTTTAGAGAAAGCCCGAGGACCCCGGTATTGGTCACCTCCTGTCATTGCTGATCCTCTTGGGAGTGTCAGTGGGTCCTGCCTTTCTCTTCTGCAGTTTGGCTGGGACAGTGGGCATTGATGCAAATGGAATGAGACAGTGCTGGGTCTGCTCAGGGGCTGGCCACTGCTCTGGCCACTCCACAGAGCAGTATTGCTGTACATCAGGACTAATGCACGCTCACCAGATGCTTACCATATCATTGTCTAAAGTGGGTTTGTATTGCTTCATTGAATACTCAATAACCTGCCCTCCCAACACACACACATTCACATATACTCCATTTCAGAAGCCTGGATATAAGTTCAGATGCCACCGAATAGAATCAGCCATGTTGCAAGGGACAAAGTTGAGATTCGAACTTAACTCTGATGACACTAAACTATAATACACGTTGAGTGTTTGTGATCCAAACAACCCAAACCTGAAATGCTCCAAATGCTTTCCTTCCGCACCAGCATGATGCCAACTGAACAGGTCCCCATTCCCTGATGCCTGTGGTAGGCAGATGTTGCAATGCTAACAGCATTGTGTGAGGTTGCATGCATAACCTTGTGTATAAGATCTTTGGGAAACAAGTGAGCTTTGTGTTTAGACTCAGGCCCCATCCCCAAGGTAGCTCATTATATGCACCTGCAAATACTCCTAAATCTAAAAATATTTGAAATCCAAAGCACTCTGTCTTGGGATTTTGGATGAGGATTCTCAGAGACTCATGTATAGTTTGTGTGTTTATTAGCCAG
This sequence comes from Mastomys coucha, assembly GCF_008632895.1. Classification (NCBI taxonomy): domain Eukaryota; kingdom Metazoa; phylum Chordata; class Mammalia; order Rodentia; family Muridae; genus Mastomys; species Mastomys coucha. The sequence goes on along the minus strand of NW_022196896.1, from coordinate 132,022,196 downwards.
AGTTAGCTTCATGCTGCACATTTGCTTTTTGAGGACCTTAGATCGGTTTGTATGTTTCCCTATTCATCAATGAGTCAAGATGTGTGGGTACTGTCACCTGGGTAGCAGGCGTAAAGACCTGCGGGGATGCCAGCTGTCATCCTCTTACGCAGAAGGGTCTCTCCACTGTGCATGATGACCTGCAGGTTCTACCACAGGTTCCCTGATCCAGGAGACCAGAGTAACAGTCAACAAGCCTGCTCTGGTCAGGAGCAAAATGGAGTAGCCACACCAGGAGGGATCATGCTTTGGTGAAGTGGTTTTCCACAATCAGGGCACCCCATGTTGAATTCCGGGTTCTACACTGTAGTGTCTTGGGTTTATTCCTGTTCATTCAGTGTACTTTTAAAACTGAGATGATCTCTTGCATACTGATAAATCCACATCCAGAGCTGTCCTCATGTTAGTCCAACTCAGAAAGAGACAAGTTATACTGTGTTGTAAATATTGACATAGAATTTGGGGAAAGTTTTTAAGGACATCCTCTAGAGAGAGCTGTCAGTTACCGAAGGCTCTGATGCACATGCTTGTCCATTTGAACTACATGAACAGAACAAGATTTTATTTAACTGATATAAAATATACCTCATTAATTTCTCTCCTTGAGCTGGCTTTCCATTACGTTTCTCTACAGAGTTGTATCCCATTATAATGTGTTTAGGCTTGAACATATTTTTCTGCTTATTTATAAAACTACTCTGCAGATACATATATTTGAAATTTTAGCTCCATCTTTAATTTTATGGAAGCATAAAACTTTAAGTGATAAATTTTATTCAACTGAGACATCACTAAATTTATTAGTATACAGTTGAATTATTGTTAAGTTTATTAGGAAACTATTTCAGAAATCAATTGAGCTCTCAAAGAATGAGTTCATGCCTCTGTGGATGGTCTTACTGCTGGAGTTAAACTGCATTGAGCTCTGATTCTATTTCCAGTTTTACTTTTGTAAGCATGTCTGAGAAATTTTGCTAATGTTTGCAGATAGGGAGACATGGTCTCCTTTCAGGGTGGCACCTCTCCTTTCAATTCTTTTCAGGCTGTACACTAACATTCACATTTTTATTGAGCACCAATAATTACATTTTTATCTTTTGTGTGTGCATGTGTGTGTGCACATGCAGTGTATTCATGTGTAAGTGCACATGACTGTTGGAGTGTGTCTGCCTGTGTTTGTATATGTTTGTGCATGTGCATATGTGTCTGTGTGTGTATATGTGTGTGTGTGTCCATGTGCCAATATGTATGTGTCTATGTGTATGTGGTGTGTGTATCTGCCTGTGTGTGTGCCTATGCATGCATGTGAGTATATGTGTATGTGTTTATGTGTGTGTGTACATGTGCTTACATGTGAGTATATGTGTTTATATGTGTATATGTGTTTATGTGTGTGTGTCTGTGTGTGTATGTGGTATGTGTGTGTTTTTGTGTGTATGCACACGTACTTGCATGTGTGTGTATATGTCTGTATGTGTGTGTATGTGGTGTGTGTGTCCGTGTATGTGTGCCTGTTCATTCGCGCTCGTGTGCTCGTGTGTGTGTGTGTGTGTGTGTGTGTGTGTGTGTGTTTGAGAGCCGAAAGTGGACTCTGGGTATCTTCCTCAATTGGTCTTCATTCTGTTTTTCTGGTTTTTTTTTTTTGTTGTTGTTGTTGTTGTTGTTTTCTTTCTGGAGTCTCGCTGCACCAGCACTCACTATTTCAGCCATTCTGGCTCCACCCTGAGCTCGTCCCAGTCCCAGAGCTTGTGTTACAGATACATGGTTCTACATTCCACTTTTGTGTGGATGTTGGAGATCAAAGCCAGGCTCTCCAGCCTGTATAACAAGCCCTTTACCCACTGACGCATCTTCCCATTCACAAGAATGGCTTATAGTGGCCTATATGCTGACCTTTGACTGGGTTCATTATCAAATTCTTAAAACAAGACTCCTTGGAAACTAATTTATGTCTTGTCTAAGCATGCATGTTCTTATCATTTACAGTGGCCCAGACCAGGAGCTTTGCCAAGCTCTATCAATGGCTGTTAATTACACCTGCTACGTTTTAACTTAAACACACCTTGTTTAACACAGATATATCTAGAAATGGTCGTGAAAACAAAAACTGTTAATTTCCTTAGTCAATAAGTATTTTAGATATGCATATGAAGCATCTATTTATTATTCTGTGCTATTTATACTATATATGTAGAAAAGATTTAGGCTAATCAGTGACTAAGAGCTATCTGTCACATGACCGGCTGAGAAAAGCAGTCTACGTCAAAGCTGTCAATCAAAGAAGGCCTGCTGTCTATTGGAAAAGACCCAACTCAGTTTTTAATTTCAAATAATTTCAGTTTGCATTTTTGAGGGAGTGATTTTAAATGCTAAAACAAATTGACAGATTACTTAAAGCAGGTTTGTTGGTTTTAAAGTAGCGTGGTTTTGCAGGATTATATTTTGTAACGACTTTACAAAAATGATAAATTCACTGTTTCTCATTCATTCTTATGAACGCAATGCCGTGAGTGACTTGGCATGGCTGAGATATGAGCGAGAAGCTTGATACTTTCCGTGGAATGTCTGAGAGTCTGTGAGTTCTGGTGCCTGGGAGGAATTGAGTAATTACCATGCTCATGGCCCAGAGAGACAACTAAGTGGGTGAAGGTGCTTGCCTCCAAGAATGGCATTCTGGTTCTGGCCACCATGAGGTTGTCCCAGGAACCTCCATGAGGATGGATAAAGGAGAGAACTGACTTCTGAGTGTTGATGTCTTCTACTATAGCATGTATGTGCCCTCCCAAGTAAATAAATATATTAAAGATTTATGAAAAAAAGAATCATGTTTATAATTGCAGAAATAACTACATTAGCCTTTACAGTCTTAGGGATATGTATAACTCCTCAGTTATGTGTGTAATTCCTATGAATTTGTAGTGTGTGTGTGTGTGTGTGTGTGTCTGTGTGTGTGCCTCCACATGTATGGGCATGCACATGCAGGCCAATGGTTGACACTGGGCAGTGCCCTCAATCATTCCCAGTCCGTATTTTATTTTTTGAGACAGGGTCTCAGTATGTAGACATGATGGCCTGGAAGGCACAGAGACTTGCCTGCCTCTACATCCCCAGTGTAGAATTAAAGACTTTCGTTCTAGGGCCTGGCCTGCCTTCTACTTTATTTGTGAGGAAGAAAGTTTTTCAGTGAAGTTTGGCCTGACTGGCTGTCCAGCATGCTTTGCTGGATAAGTATCTCCTCAGCCTCCAGTTCCTATATATTTAATAAAGAGGTATATGCCACTCAAACTTACCAGAGCAGCTAGAATCTTTTCATTAATCTCTTTTACTTATTAGTTAAAACAAAAAAAAAAACAAAAACAACAACAACAACAACAACAAACTATTAAGCATTTTACAAGGGTTCACTGGCCATCAGAAAAATTCTGTAACTTCTTTGAGAACTAGATTCTAGCCATCTTTGGGGGTAATACATACTACATCTACATCATTTTCAGGGTGCTTTCTTGGGTACTTAGAAGGTTTTCAAAAGCATCCCAGTTGGAGTCAGTGGCAGTTGTCTCCATCCTGTTAGTCAGATAGGCCTTTTCTTTCTAGCTAAGGACATATTTGAGGATGGGTATATATGCTCACAAAAAGAGCCGTTGCACTTATATACACTTACAAATATTTTATGTTCACTAAATATTTACTAACCTTATTCCCTTTAACATGAACAGTTCTGCTGTGAGATGGACCCTTTGGGCAAAGATATGTGGTTATAACATTATATATCAATTTCATAGCATCCAAATGGCACTAAAATATCTCTAGTACAGTGTGCTAACTCTTAGTGATCGCGCCCCCACCCCTAGCAAGCTTACAGATTGGCTTCATCCTTAATAGGCTCCTTTGGTGCAGCGCTTCATGGGTAGAAGTCATGGAAGTGTTACATTGGAAGCTTAACTTCCTTTCCGGAGATTTGGGAGACTGGAGACACACTGGTACCCTTTGACCTTTCAGGGCTATGTATCCCATGGATGTTCCTGCATCAGGGCAGGGTGGCTCTGTGGGACTCTGACACTCACACTGGAAGTGAGTGACAGGGCAGATCCTGCGGCTGTAAAGTCTGTAGCCTTGACTGTTTCCAAGGAGACCTTAGTGTAGGAGGAACCAAAGAGAACTTGGGTTTTGACTTAGTTCTTAGTCTGGGCCCTTACCAACTCTGCCTCAACCTCCTCTTCTGACATCAAAACAGGCAATTAAGTTTTAAAAACAACTTTGCTGATGTCACACGTGAGCTTGTGACTCTTTAATCTAGTAGTTTTGCAGAGATATTGGGGGACTGGCTGCAGGTCCTCTGTGGATGACAAGCTTGTGGATGGTCCAGTAACTGTCATGAGAAGGCACATCGTTTGCACATTATCTTCCCCTACGTGCATGCTTTGAACAGCCTCTAGATTATTTGTAATCTCTAACATAAAACACACAATAGAAATGGCTGCCATGCTTGTTGTTTGGGGAATGGAGGCCAGAAAGTCTGTCCACTTGCCTGATTTCCTTTTCCCTCATTGTTTTCAAGCTGAGGTTGGTAAGATAGGCTCACAGGAACAGAACCCTTGGCTGTGGGGAGCCAGCTGTAACTAGGTGATCAGAAACCACTGGTTGGACTGCAAAGAATCTTGTAGCACAGTTACTTCCCATTATGTAAATAAGTCTGCTGGCCAGTTGGTAGTTTCTAATTGAATCCTCACTTTGTTTCAGGAAACAGAACCTGGAGGGGGAACACAGGGATTGGGTTGGCAGCAGAGAGACGGTGCCATTGCACTTAAAATTACTGGGGATTTACCATGTCACATTTGGTCTTCCTGATGTTTCTCCGGTGCGGAACTGACTTTGTAGATCTGAAACAGAAGTCACGTGGCTTGTGGGGTTAAATGGTGGTGGTGTTTCTTTAAATGGATATGAAGCTGTATTTCTCCTTTGCTTTTCAGGGGAATACCAGGGTAGCTTCTAGCCAGTATTTTAGTAGATTTCTTGTAGAAGAATATTCTAATGTACTTGGAGTGACCTGAAGAGGATAGGAAGGTGGCAGCTCACTGTGTCTGTTGATCAGGGGATGTTTCCAAGGTTCTACAACAGAGCCCCTCATCATGGCACCCCTGGAGGTGCAAAGATGACCCATTGGGATACTTAAGGAGCATAGGAGGTCTTTACTCAAACATGATAGGTTTGTTGTGTGGAAATAAGACAGAAAATACACAGTGATGCCCAGGGGTGTCTGCATTGTCATAGTATCTCTAGAGGTTAAAGAGGGGAGGCGGTCCAAGGTGGAGGGGAGGAAAACCTCAGTGGGGGGGAGGTGGTCTAAGGTGGGGGGAGGTATAACTCAGTGTAGTTATGCAACAGGCTTTCATGCCACCACTTTTGAAGACGAAGCTTATATAAAGCTGTCAGTGACCATGACACATATGACCTGGGGCAGACCCTAATGGCAAAAGTTGTGTATTTTGAATAATCCCACTTTAATCAGATTAAAACATTATTGACAAGTCTCTGGAAATCCATAGACTATAAACCAGAATGTTTATATTTTATATGTGTGGTGCTATGTGCATATGTGCACATGTGCATTTGCCGGTGTGTGTGTGCATATTGGAGTGCAGAGGCCAGAGGGAAGATGTCCCCCTCTGTCAGTTGCCACATGATGCCCTTGACACAGGTCCTTCCCTGAACCTAGAGCTCTCCATGTGGGAGCTAGGCTGGTAGGCAGCAAGCCCAATGGATTCTTTTGAGCTCCTCTAACCCCCAGTGTTGGGATTACAGATCTGTGTGGCCACTAGTGTCTCCGTGTTCCTGTAGCAAGTGTTCTTACCCACTCAGCCATCTCTAGCCCATAAACCCAGATAAGATGGTGGCTATTTGCACAGTGCAGGTAGGGGGTCTTGCTGTTGATTGTCCCTTGTGCTGTGTTTTCTAGGCATCCTTTGATACACTTGTCCATCTTACAATGAAGTCATTCATAATGGCTCCTGGGGAAGGTTGGGTCTGTGACTGGCAGAAGAGCTCTGATGATATGGACATACTGCTTCTTCCTGCTTTTAGGAGCTGACTGGCAGAAAAGACTCCCTGGTATCAAAATTCACCTCCACCTCTTTTAGTACTGAAACTTGGAAAGTGCAAGGCATGGAGATGTAGGCAGGAAAGGCAGGGAGGTGTGCTATATGAAGAACAGACCACGCCCTTAGCTGCTGGTCTTCTCATCCTCACAAGGCCCGTGTTTTCTCTGGAATTGTTTCCTTGCAGGAGTGTTAATGGATTGGTTAATTTGTGAACAACGCTCCTAATTGTATTAAATCTCTACAACCTTATTAAGTATTTGTGCCGAATTAGATCTGAGTGCCGGGGAAATCAGCATGCCAGTGGTTTGAGGGAGGGGAAGGGAGAGGGAGGGGAGGGGAAGTCTTGAGGATAACAAGTACCTGGGCACTAATTAAGATCCTCTGGTCCTCCACAATAAAGCACCATGGGTTGAGAAGCTCACGGCTGAAGGTTCAGCAGCATCTGGAAGCAGAGGAGGCTGCTCTCTAAATGCTACTCAGGCGGGGACCGTGCCAGCCAGCCTGATGTCTTATGGTCTGTTTGGGTTTTACTTTTATTTGTGGAGAAAAAAAAAAAGAAATAAGCAAAAATTAGCATCTCAAGAGCACTAGGTCTTTTTCTTCTGGTTGCTTGTGATTGTATTTTTCAACACCAGGCTAGAGGTATTCAGTGCTTTGAGACAGAGAGGGAAACAATTGCAGAAAATATAATTGGACCATGTCTATTTTGAAAACTAAAGATAATAGCTTAGAAGATACTGATGTTTAAAAACCGTGCTTGACAGCTGCTTTCTTCTGCAAGCGAGAGGAATAAATTCAGCCTCTGAGGATGTTGTTTACTGTTACTTTGAGCTGAGGCGGGATGGGAGAAAGGGATGATGAGATGCTGCTGGCCACCTCTGCATGTCCTTCCTGTGTCCCCAAGGCTTGTCTGCATGTCCTCATGTACTTTGCTGCACCTGTTCCTTAGCCCACAAATCATCGAGTTTAGCATCCAAGATCATGGCGGCAGTAATGGGACTCTGTATACAATGTTAGGCAACCTACCTGCTGAATTTAAAGTTATTTATTCATTGCATTTGTCAAGTGAGAAATACTGAAGTACCGTTAAGGATGCAAGCCGTCTCAAGCCCTGACAGCGAGCAGTTGGCTTTCTCCTGTCTTGATAACTCCCAAGGCCTCTAGTTACCTACAGTGTTTTCTTGTCAACATTATTTTGGATGCCATTAATGTAGGTGCCAAGGGACCTGGTTATGCCCTGTGATTCTGGCTTGTAAAAAGAGCTGATTTGACTCAAGCCTGCCTAGCTTCTTTCTCACCACAGGACCACTGGACTCATTTCCTTTCCTTCTTGCCTCTCTGCCATGCTATGAGGCAGCCAGGGTTCCCTTCTGAGAGTAAACCAGATGAGCCTACTGGAGGCTGTTCATTTTTCAGCTTCTACAATTGTGAGCCAAACAAGCTCTGTTCTTCTAAAAGTATCCAACTACAGGTATTTTGTTATAGCAACGGAAAACTGACGAATACAGTGGTAAAAACAGGGTAAGTAGAGCGGAAACAGAAAGAGACAAGAGATGGCATTGCCCTCTTTGTTTTCTGGGGACACTAACCCATCACAAACTCACCCACAGGGTCAGGGGATGGCTAGAGATACCTCAAAGGAGACCCTAAATGTGTTCTTCCCCTGTCTTACAAGACCTGATTCTTGTGCTGTCCATCTTTCTCTAGGCAGTTTGTCCTGCTCCGGGGCTAGACACAGAGTCCCTGCTACCCTCCCTCTGGAACAAAAGAAGCGGCTCCTGGGTCACTAATAACTTGTAATAACAAGGTGGCAGTCTTGTTATCACACTGAATGTGACTGTGGAGTGCATGGTCTACAAGCTGGAGTGTTAAAACAGTGGGGTGTGTTACTGATATTGATATTGATAATAGTGATGTTGAGAGTGATATTGATGGAGAGAGGTGTGCAGTAAAGGGCGAGGTGGAATTGGTAGGGCCAGAGATGGTAGAGTGTGTGAACATCAGTTTTCTGTTACTGTAACTGCAGGCTCCAAAAGTTCTACTGCAAAATAGAAAGGCAGCTGGGCTCTATGGCACATGCTTTTAACTCCAGCACTTGGAGGCAGAGGCTGTGGGATCCCTGAGCTGGAGGCTAGCCTGGTCTACAAAAGCAAGTACCAGGGCTCCATGTTTCGGCCCATGGTTTTAGAGGCTTCATTGCGTGGCTGGCTGACTACGATTGCTTTCATCTGTGATGGGGCAGCATATCACAATGGTAGAAATTCTGGAGAACTATTTGCCACACAGCTTTGAAACAGAGGAGAAAGAAAGGTTCTGGCTTCCACTCTGAAAGAATGTTACCAGTGCCGTACTGTCTCGTACATGCCCTGGCCCAGAGGCGTCTACTGCTTCTAAACAGTGCTATGTGCTGGGACCAAGCCTTTAACCCAGGAGGCATAATCCAACCCAGGGAAGAGGGCCTTGGGAGGCACTTATCCAAGTAGGGGTGGCACATACCTTTAATACCAGCATGGGAGAGGCAGGTGCAAGCAGATCTCTCTAAGTTCAAGGCCAGCCTGGTCTACATAGTGTCAGGACAGACAGAGCTACATAGTGAGGTACTGTCTTAGAAAAAAACAAACGAACAAAAAACAAATCAAAAAACCCAAAACATGAAACAAACAAACAAAAGCCAAAACAAAACAAAGAAAAAACCAAAAACAAAGTATCCATAACAGCCAGAGCTGAAAGCAAGATGTCAACTGCACTCTGTGCTTCCAGGACCTCCTGCAGAGGGCTGGGCTTCCAGGACCTCCTGCAGAGGGCTGGGAGCTCCTGCTGCTCTCCCTCCTTGTGAGAGGAGCTAAGGCACAGGGTTTCCCCTATAACTTGGATTTGAAATGTTTCCTGGCCAGTTCCTTCTGTCTCCTTTAGCTTTTTCTATACCCTTGTAACTGTTTAAACACATTTCCCACTGCTCTCCAGTCAGGTAATATATAGGATGCATCCCTGAGTAAAAGGCTGCGGCAAGGAAAGTGTGCAAGCGGATGCTTTAGTTAATAATTGCCAGTGTGGGCATTCTCTTCCTCTATTCCCCCCCCCTTAATTGGTTGAGTATTAATAAACTCATGGTGTGTTTCAAGGGCACGGCTAGTTTTTAATGGTCTTACAGGAATCTCAGGAAGAAAGCTAAAGAATTAGCATAATAAATAATTATTGCTTGCAGCATTTTTTGTTGTTAAGATAATAAAATGTTAAAAAGCAAGCCACTTGAGCAGAAAGTAATTGCCCTGACAAGGCACACAGGCAGTGTTCACAATACAAGAGCCCTCCCTTCCCGTACCAGCGAGATCCGCACCTCACATCCGCACTACCCCCCATTATGGAAATATACTTTTTCTATCAACGGGGTAGAACAAAACTCCAGGCTTCTAATTAATCTTAGCTGACGTTTGATTTCATTCCCAAGCTCAAGGCAAGGGGCTGTATGATGCCCCCACCTCCCTGAGCACATGGCCACAGGCAAATCTCTCCATTAATGTCACTTTGCATCTGTGTGTCTTGTGGCGGCTGCCACATGCCAGTCATTAATGTGTGAGCGATTACACATGTCCACTTTCCACCCATCGCTTCTCTACTTGAGAAGACAGCATGGGAGGGAGGGATTTTACTTTGTAAGCCTTTTACCTTGAACCCCAGGATTAACATCAGAACGAGGATGCTTTGCAGATTTTCAACTTGCCTTTCCCTACCTGTTCCTACCTATTGTGGATCTCAGTACCTTCCCTAGGAAAGCCTGTTAGCCACCATTTACCAGTGTGTCCTGTAAGAAGCAGAGAACTAAGGAGCCCTTATAAGAATTAGTGAGCGGGAAGGAAGTGACTGAGTTGATCTGAACCTAGAACTTCTTAATAATGTTTTTCTAGAGTTAAGAGAAGTCTTTGATAATAGAATTTAGAGACTTTGTATCTACTGCCTTGGCCTCTACTCCAGTTCCAAACCTGGAAATGTTAGGGGCACCGTAGATATTTTTATTGTGTGGGAAGGGTTAGTGTGTGTGTGTGTGCTTAAATTTACGGAGTGAGTATTGATATCAGTTCTACTTAGCTTAAGGGGAGCAACAGGGAATAGAAACAGCACATGCATGTAGGTGTCAGGTTACAGGGCTGCAGACATGTGGGTAAGCATGTGCTGTGTGTGAACCTGAGCTCAGCTCTTCAGATCCCATGTAAAAAGCTGGGCATGGTACGCATATGCTGTAACCACTTGGCTTCCGGACCACTAGCCAGGCTCAGTGAGAAACCCGTCTGAAATGAGTAAGGCAGAATGCGATAGGATACCTGATGAGATGCTGTTCTTCTCTGGCTCCTGAGCTTGTTCATTGGGACACGCCCCCTGCGCCCCCTCCCCACCCCTCCCTGTATGCAGACTTCAAATCTAGAGATGCAGGAAGTCTGTGTGAGAGAGAAGACATTCTCCTCCTCACTCTGAGGTCCATACAGGTATCACAGTGAACGGTGCTCTCTTGCTCTCCGAGGCAGTATGATAGCACTGTGCCGGCTTTTTTATTTCTTCTAAATGGAAATGAAAGCAATTCTATCAGAGCTGAAGGTGTTTCGTGGCTTGCTTTCACTCAGGGACCAGAATCTATGTACAAAACAAGGGTTTTTTTGTTTTTTGGGATTTTGATTTGTCTTGTTTGTTTGTTTGTTTTTTAAATAACTCTTTTCAGTGTTCATCCCCTAAGTCCACTCCTCCACCCTGGATCTTCATAGATCCTAGCAGCTCTTGCAGTTTGTGAGTTACTAGTACACAAGGGACTAAGTGTAAGTGCCATGCTGTTGCCTTCGTTCGTTCGTGGCCTGTTCACTGATGTCTACCAGACCTTTCGCCAAGGGTGCAGACAGGGATGAGTTTAGATCAAGAGTCATCTGTAGATAAAAACAGGGGTGGTTTTTACCCGGTGTGGAGCAAATATGGTCCAGGGAGTCACTATGCCTGTCAAATCTCAGAAAAGGCATCTCCATATGTGCTTAGAGAGGGAACTGACCCAGCAGCGCCCTCTAGGAAAGGGGACTGGTTGACCCTGGGAACAAATGAGTTTTTAACAGTTTGACCTTAGGTATTATAGGATGCCCTTCAGGCAGTTGTCAACTCATAGTGCAATATTTAGCCACTAGTTTTTTTTTTTTTTGGGGGGGGGTGATCATTAGATAAAGGTTGTTTAAGAACATGGTATTATGATAATGATATCCTAGGAGACCAAGAGTGTAAGAGATGACCGGCAGGCCCCATGCAATGTGCAGGGGAGTTCCAGATGCCTGCATTAGATAAAAGTGGGGCCTACAGACTTCACAGGTGATGTAGCCACATCCTCTCTTGATCAGCTCACTGATGGTAATAGCTGATGATCTCCTAATTGTTCCTATAATCAATATTTGGCCTCCCTTTCCAAGTTGTACCCATTAACTGAATATTTGAATTAGTACACACTTTGTGTGCTAAAGACTTCTGATTCCTCTGCCACCAAGATGATGATAAAAACTGAACATTTTTGTAGCCCTTTGGTTTCTGTCCTGAGTATAAAACTTATTTGTTTCTCAAATAGTTTCTTGATGTTGATAGTGGCTCTCACAGTTTAGAGACAGAGATGGGCCAGGGGTGGCTGCTGCAAACACTGCAATCTTGATAGTGGCTCTCACAGTTTAGAGACAGAGGTGGGCCAGGGGTGGCTGCTGCAAACGCTGCTTGTGAATACTGGCCAGTCTTTGGGACCCTTGGCCTGTGCTCTCTCGAGCACCAAGGCCCCTCCCATCCAAAAGCCTTTGTGCCTCGGACTGCATCAATGGGACTTCATGTTTCTAAACTATCCTTGAGAGAAATCGCCATATAATTAGCCGAGGTTTTAATAAGCCGCATCTGGGCTTTTTAATAGCCACATTATAGCTTTTACTTAACCGATTGTTTAAGTAATTCTGTAGTAGATATTGGGCTGGAGAAGTGAGCCAAACAAACCCAGCCTATGTTTTCAGCATTTGTTCTCTGCTGCTGAGGGGTGACATCCTATCTAGAGTAAGGATCATGGCTTGACCTCATCAGGGAGAACTTCCTGTAAGAGGTCTCCCATCCTTTCCTTTCTTTCTTTATTTACCTATCTATATATGTCTATCTGTCTATCTGTCTGTCTATCTATCTATCTATCTATCTATCTATCTATCTATTCATCTATACATATTTATTATTTCCTTGTGCTTACAACTGAAGTCAGAGCCTGCCAGTGAGCTGTGCCCCCAGCTCTTAAGAGATGGGTTTTGAGACCATCACGTTTGGTGCAACAGGTAGACTGTGTCAAAGAAAAGAACACAGAAAAGGCTCCCCTAGATGTCTGGGGCAGACTCGGAGAGTGAAGGCTTACATGTTGAAATGGCGGGTACAGTTGCTGAGCCCCAAAGTGTTAACAGCATTTCAGCAGTGGCTTGAGAGGGAACCAAGCACACTGGAGTGTAAAATAGTATCCTCAGAGTCACACTTGCCTACACTTTATTGTATTTCTGTATTTTTAATTGTTTCCTCTTTCACTAAATATCTATTCCCCCAGTGGGTTTAAGTAGTCACACTGAGGTGGCCAAACTTATTAAAACAAACTAACCTGACAAGCATAAAGTACTGATTACTGTGTCCCAGTGAAAATCTTCCTTGCCCTTGTTGAGAATATAAGCCACTTTGTCTCTCTTTCCAGTCAAACACTAATTATTGTGCCTTTTTTCTTTCCCAAAGTGCTGTATCTCATCCACAATCAAGTGTGCTATACTAGGTATGATGGTGCATATCTGTAGTCCCAGTGCGTGAGGGGCTGAAGCAGGAGAATTGCTGTGAGCCTGAGGCCAGCCTTGGCTACACTGTGAGTCTGAGGACAACCAGGACTACAGAGTGAGACCCTGCCCCTCCCCATTCCTCCAGGACCACATGACCATCCCGATGACTGCATCCCAGTCAATATTTTGCATCATATAAATCTCTGGTTTAATTGAATTCCACCTGAACTGAATGATCTGTATCCATATTCGACACTCATTTCTTCAACCAAGTCACAAATCCCACAAGTTATAGTTGGGAAATCTCCTTTACCCTTGAAAATTGTTAGCAATAATTTCATTATGTAAACCCTTTAAAAAGGGATTCATAGATTTATCTTGAATGACATTGTTTCAGAAATAATTTAGTTGAAATATGTCTTTGTTCTAGAATCCATTACCTGGTATTATGTAATTTCTCTGTCCAGGAATTCTGTTTGTTAGTAAATGGCATCATTTTTGATAATTTGAAAAAGATAGAAAGAGAAAAGTTTGTAAGCCTCCCGGTTAGTATTAACACATGGTTCAATTATTTCCTCCGAGCTTGTTCAACCTTTGTGCGTTTTTTAAAATTATAGCCTTAACATTTTGCATCCTTATGTCAGCTTAACCTTAAATTATGATGCTATGTTGCATTACTCATAAACTACACTTTTGTCCGTCCCAGAAGCCTCCAAGAGCATAGCCCCCCTGGCTGCAGATCTGTGCTTTGTCTCCGTGGTGGCCGCTATGCATGCTGGGTGCTGATCCGTGCCATCACTGCCGTCTTTAAGGGTGCACAGGCTTTTTGCACAGTTGTGAGCTGATCTGATACAGATGACATTAATATCTTACAGGCTGAGCATCCTGTAGTGAGAACTGTCTGAAATAACCCCAAACTTTAGACTCTGAGGTCCATATTGGTCATCAAGAATGTGGGCTTTACAGGTTAGGGATGTATAGATGAAACTTATACAGATATCCTCCTCAAAGTCACAAAGCTCGAGGATCTGAAAACAGTTTAACCCTAAGCATTCTGAAAGGACGCCTCATCTCAGCGACATCCTCATAAGCCCCACCTGAGCTGTTCTCATTCTTAGTCAAATCCCTCCGCAGTCAAATCTGTAAGATGTACTAGAGATATTTCGGCATCTTCTAGAGTTGGACAAAGAGACGATTTATCAGAAATTATATCGATAGCTATAGGGTCTCTGCCTTTCATATTTGTGTATTGACTAGTACTGTTTCTTCTACCAGGATTTTCATCCTACATTTGTTTGTCAGAATGTCAGTAAGCCATTCCTTCCTTCCAGAATATTTTCCTCATCTTGTGGGGTGGCTGTTTTTTTACCACATAGCCATTTCCTGACACAGATATGCTTACCTGTGAGTGGAGAGTGGGATGGCTAACTGTGATCAGCAGTGGAACCCAGAGAGCTGCTGATGGAGAGCCACACAGAGGGACTGGAAGGAAATTTTTTTCATCTCCCTAGTGAGGCTGCCCCATCTGGATTCTCAGGACTAAAGATAGTCTATTTGTGGGTCTGCAGATGTGCAACTCCAGTATCCATGGATAGCCTGTGTGGCCAATTTAGTGTAAAGTGCTAGATTGGACATACACAAGCATGATACTATCTGCAAAGACTTTACTACTCAACCATACCATTTATAGGAGAGAGTGAGTTTGTAAAGAGAACATAGATATAGATTATAGATAGAAAGTTTCTTTCTGACAGCCATGCCCATGGGATGGCTCCTGGTCATGTGTTAGAGCACCTGTAAATAGTTCAGTTTCACTTGAGTGAATGTGAAGTGCTGGGACTTAGAGCAGCATCTTCTGAGAATGCATCATACCAACCCAAGTCTATAATCCCAAGTCTTGGGAGCCCATGACAGGAGGCTTCTAAGTTTGAGACCAGCCTGTGCGACCAGATGAAAGTTGGCTCAATAAACACCCACCTTCCCAAAGAACTTATTTCTTCAAATGGGATATTTTGCATTTTCAAAAATGGCACATAAAATGAGTCCTTTTTTAAATTAGTGAGGAGCATTAGGGGGGTAATTTTAGATCAGATTATTGAATTAAAAATAGTCTTTGTAAAAAAAAAAAACCCACTAAGACTCCAACAAAAGGCAATTCTTTTATCAGAATCCAAATATGTATCACTTGGCATTTCTTGCTTTGGGACTCAGAATGACTAAGAAAATCTTGGATTCCCTGAAGCTCAAAATGCTTATCAACAGCAGCCAGTTCTCACTCTGTAAGCATCCTGGAGCTTAAGTGTAAGGACATCCGAGTGCTTGTGCTGGCTCTGAAGTTGTGCACGTTTGCATAGGCACCTTTGCCTTGGAACAACATTGACACACAGGAACAACAGTAGGTTTCTGAGGTCGTGATGAACATGTTTGGGATGTAGCCTTCATCTGTACATATGGATCAAGTCAATGCTCAGCTCTCTGCTCCATATATATATATATATATATATATATATGGACATATACATGTATATATACATATACATATACATATATATATATGTATATGTTGGAGTTTGTTCACAGAGTTTGTGGATGTTTGTCAAACATTCTACCACTGAGCTGAATCTCCAGACATAGCACTCAGTTCTTTGAGATGAGGACCAGCAGAAGTATTTCAGGAGTTTTGTTTAAAATGATGCCAGTCATCCACTATTTTGTAACAGTTTCCAGTCTTAGAGCCTTGCTGTGGTAATTCTATTGTTGGTGTCAGCGCTTTTCTTGGGAGAAGTGTTTTCAGCTTATTCAACTTTTGCCTCCTGTTAATTTTCTTTCTGCTAAATATTGCTTTTATCTTAGCTTTCTATTTACTTATTTTAAACAGGCTATTTTGGCTTGAGAACAAAGTTTCTATTTTTTAATGTACAAATATAAAACATCGCAGAGTAAGCAAGCACCTGCTGGCCTCTTGGTTCAGTAGGCAATTTAAAAGGAT
>NW_022196896.1:131991162-131998760 GCF_008632895.1 Mastomys coucha | reverse complement strand
CTCTCTCTCTCTCTCTGTCTCTCTCTCTCTGTCTCTCTCTCTCTGTCTCTCTCTCTGTCTCTCTCTCTTTCTCTCTCTCGCTCTCTCTCTGTCTCTCTCTGTCTCCCTCCCTCCATCCCTCCCTCCCTTTCTGTGTCTGTCTGTGTCCATCTCTCTCTTTTTCTCTGTGCTCACACATAAGTAGATGTGTTTGTGAGTGTGTGTGTGTGTGTGTGTGTTGTGGTGTTATGTGTTTGAGTATATGCATTCAGGTGCATGTGTATATGCATACATGGCCAGAGGTACATGCCAAGCCTCTGCCTAGTCAACCTCCTTCTTCTTTGCTTTGAGAGATGTCTCTCACACCCTGAGCTAGCCTTTGAGCTCCAGAGGTGCACTGTCTCTGCCTCCCACGCATTCGGCTTACAGATGTTGCCATGCCTGGATTTTAGTGTGGATTCTAGGGATTCAAACTCAGATCTTCATACTTGTGAGGGAACACTTTCAGAGTGAGCTATCTCTCGGGCCTACCAGTGAACTTCTAAGCCTCTAAAGCAGGGGCTTTTAACCTGTGGATCCCGATTCCTTTGGTCCTTTGGAGTGCAATGACCCTTTACAGGATGGCCTAAGACCACTGGAAACACAGATTTTACATTATGACTCATAACAGTAACAAAGTTACAATTATGAAGTAGCAAATAATTTTATGGTTGGGATGAGAGTCACCGCAACATGAGGAACTGTATTTAAGGGTTGCAGCCTTAGGAAGGCTGAGAACCACTGCTCTAAAGTGAGAACAGGTGGAAGCCAGCTCCCAGCCCCCTAGACTTTGGTGGCACGGGTGTGAATTTACACATAGAATTCTGCTTTCTTTGGATTTTTGTCACTTAACCCTGAGCCTTGGGGTAAAGGTGCTGCATTTTTCCGGGTGGGGACTGTGCTCCTGTTCTTGGGGTCCATTCTTGGGCCAGGCTGATAAGGACAGATCTAACTGAGCCCTGCTCTTCTTGGGGAGGTGAAAAGCTCCAGGAACTTTTGTGTGGTTGGGAACAGCTCAGAAAACTTTAGAAGAGCTCTTGGAGCAGGGGTGGGGCCTGGGTGAGGCAAGAGTTGAAGAGAGGACGTCTTTTCCAAGTTAGAGGGGATGCAGAGAATGACAATAGTTTTAGAAACATCCAAAAACTGGTCAACAAGTGTGGACTGGTCCCTGTAAGTCCCCTTCAGGTTGATGGGCCAGAGGTGATGTGGGCAGGTGTCATGGTGAGCGAGGCTGGATGCCTTCAGCATGTCTGTGTGCTCTCCCAGGGCATGCCAAGACTAGTATTAAATGATTACACATGCCTCTTCATTCGCTCCTCCTGTATGCTCTCAGGCCTGTGTCATTTGAAGCTAAAATTAATCCTCTTGTCTGTAATGAGCATTCCTGAGATTTTCCTGCCCCGCCTCCCTTAGTAGTTGGGTCTTTTGACACTATATTGTCTTTGTGTATGGTGTTACACATGGTGGGGGCTTCTTCATGACAAGACAAAGTTCTTGCTGTACCACCCAAGGATGCAGTCCCATCCATCCATGGCTGAATGTCTCAGGGAGCAGCTGTGAGTGTTGTATCCAGCCACTGCTTATCCCTGCCCCTCTTAGAGAATCAGGGTTCAGTCTTGAAACAGCAGGCCACCCCGAAGCTTCTCATTTAAAATAAGAGGAACCCTATATGAATAATAAGACCTCAGTTTGGGAGGTGGACTTGTGCAAGGCTGACAAACATCACACCCAATGTCCCTCACCTCCTATTGAGCCCCTTACCACAGGTATCACCTTTACTCAAGAAAAAAAAAAAGGCAGTTTCCTGTTGATAGAATGAGTGGGTCTTGTGAGCCTTGGCTAGTCTTGAATTTCTGGTCAGGGTGAAGGCCAAGGTGATGCGGTTGTGGTAGGTAGGCTGAGCAGACTCATGGAGAAGTGCAGGTTTTCCTACTCATCTCTGATGGGTTTCAGGGGAGGAGCCTCGCCTAATGGTGAGAATGTTATGAACGGTGTTTGCTGAGTGGGGCTTAGCAAGTGGCTGGAGGTAAGAGTTATGTTAACTTTGTTTCTCTGGGTAGCTTTAGACAAATATTGACACCACGCTGTCAGTGTCCTCAGTGGGAGAGCTCTTAAGAAGAACAGCAATGGTTGTAAACCTGACTTAAGCATTGGATCACGTATGTAGACATTATAGTATGACAAAACATTCTTCTCTATTAATAGACAATCTTTACATTTTTTTGTATATCTGTAATGAATATATTTTTAAGAAAGGCAAAATATCCTCCCCTCAAAATAAATCACCCGGGGTGAGCAGGGACGGAAGGCGCCCAGCCAGGCAGTTGTCAAACTTGGAAGGTTGTAAGGCATCCTGGGAGTTCTCAGGAATGCTCTGCAAACCACAGGCGTCTTACACTGACCTTGAAATGGGCCTGTTGACAATGACAAGCACAGCTGGTTTGATAGATAGTGCTGGCATGGACACTGTAGTTCCAAACGAGAAACGTGTGTTCCCGTGTTTCTTCTTAATTAACATGAGTTCTTAAATTTCCAACCAGTCTCATATGTCTATCAAGATATTTCTTTAAGTCTGTCATGAAGTCTTTTTTTTTTTTAAGCTAACATCTCAAACCAGGGTTCCCTAGAATCCTATAAGATAGTAAAATATTCTTTGAACCCTTGACCACACTGTGCTACCCAGACTGCCCTTGAACTCATGATCCTCCTGCTTCAGCCTCACAAATGCTGAGATGACATGATTGCCACCATGACCACCTGATCATTATTTTACTTTGGAAGGTGCCTGAAATTTATTTAGTGTTCATAAATTTCATAAGTGTAGACGTCTAGAGACTGAACGAGATGAACAAGACCATAGGTTATATGAGTTCTTGCACGTGGGCTCTGGATAATAAAATTAACAGCAACAACGATAATAAGAGCAACTAGTAATAATATACTTTGTCTCTTCCAAGAAGGAAAGACAGCAAAGTGAGCTGATATGCAGAGTGTGTGTGTGTGTGTGTGTGTGTGTGTGTGTGAGTGAGTGTGTGAATGTGTTTCAGTGTGAGTGTGTGTGATTTGTGTGGTGGACACCTGTACATGCATGTAAGAGAATTGCTTGTTTACAGGTATCAGATTATTGAGTTTATGTGTATACGGGCATGTAATAATGTGTGTGCAGTTTGTATGTGCATGATCTCTGCTCATGCATGTGAGTTTGTGTATGCAATGATGGGAATGTGTGTACATGGAAACCAAGGAGGGAGCTGCGTGGCCTTTTCTGCCGCTCTCTACCTTACTCTTTGAGACAGGGTCTCTCACTGAAATTAGAGCTAATCTGGAAGGCAGCAAGCCCCAGGGACCCTTCCCACAATGCAGTAGTGTCAGGCAGCACAGCCATGGCTGGCTTTTTATGTGGGTTCTGGGATCTGAACTGTGTTCCTTGTGTTTGTGCATCAAGTGCTCCTTGTCACTGGGCCATCTATTCAGCCCTGGTTGAATTACAAACCCTCCCTGCCATCTTCTTTTCTCAACTATCCCGTAGAGCTAGTCACTGCCAGTTCACGTGGTAGACACCCAGAAAGTCCTGTTCACCGTTCTTGTGGGCCTGGCTGCCTAGTTTCCTGCAAGTATTGGGGAAGTAGGATTATGTTGCCCATACACTTTGTAACCAGTAAATAGATAAGCAGTTGATCAATAGAGTGCAAGGTGACTCTATTGGGTTAATTTCCTGGTTCAACAGATAACTATTCTAAAAGGCCTCCTTCATCAATATATTTTAGAGTTACTCTTTTTAAGTTGTGTATGTATGTGTCTGTGTATGGGTGTGTGCATATGAATGTAGATATCTGTGGAGTCCAGAAGAGGGCATCAGAGCCCCTGGAGCTGGAGTTACAGGAACTGGAAACAGTTCCAAGTCTTATAGGTTGATACATTGTAACATTACTAAGGTGAAAAGGATTCTGTTGTGTGGAAATCTGTTTTTCCTTGTGACTTTTATAGTTTTACTTGAGCTGTACAGTAGTTACTGAAAAGAGAATGAAACATTGGTGATTTAGAGAGAGATGCTGACTTGCCTCGTTGTGACACTGGGGTCTGCAGATGGCAAATACATAACAGATAGGAAAAACCTTTTCCTCTCCTATCTGCCACCCTTCCCGCCCCACCTCCCCCCTGCCAAACAGTTTAGGGTACGAAGAAGCACCAGCCATGTGTTCCACAGAATCCAAATTAAGCCTTCTCTTTGTACAAATAATTTCAGGGTTATTGTGGAAATTTTAGTGGAGCGCTGGCTCAGCATAAAACCACGGAAGCACAGCCAAACTTGTGTTACCATAGTGATACAGTACACAGGGCAGGGCCTGCAGTCTGTGGGAGACTAGTTAGGCCAGCTCCTGGAACGGCAGCTTCAGAATCGGGAGACGTTGGGAGTTTGATTTAGTGTGATCAAAGATCATTTAGAAGCCTAGGAAGTGAAGGGATATGAAAGGGCCAGAATGTTTGTGTTTGAGGTAATTAGAGCTTCCTATGAGCTTACAATTCTGAAGTGATAATAAGTGATTATAAAAAAAAAGACGAAGAAGGAGACAGCTGTTTGTTGTGAAGGGGTGTCTCTCCTTAGAGAAAATTGAATCATATCTAGGCAGCCAGTCCAGTTAATCTGACTGTTATCATTCCCAGTCAAATCATCTGCCCGAGTGTTTCGCCTAATGAGAAATCCTGGTGGCTGTTCCTCTACTTTTCCATTAGGGCAGCATCGGTTGCCATTGGCAAACAGGTAATGAGTTTGACCGGGATCAATAAGCCAGCAGTCTTTAGTTCAACTGCATGCTCATTCAATTACTGGCTTCGTAAAGCAGGGTTCATTGCAAACTGCTGCTTTCCCTCCAGGGAACTTTATGGACAAACTATTGTAAGGCCGACTTTAACAAGTTACATCCAAGTTTGAAGATGGATAATTGGGTTTCTTGTGGGTATTGTCTGAGTTAAAAGTTCAGCCCTACTTGCAAGGTGTTTCCCTCTTACAGCCCTTCCCTGCAACACATACATATTATAGTACACTTTAGCAGCATATCTTTCTATGGCTTAGAATTATAATCCAGTGTTTCAAGAAATTGTGATTAGGAATTCCCAAGAAGTTTTCCCCATTCTTTGGTACTTAAACTTGATAATTTTTCAACTCATGGAGCTTGTTTGATTTTGAGGACAAAAAAAAAAAATTCTACTTAAATGAAATTATTTTGAATTATGCCTTTAATGTAATGAGGGAAATCTGGAAGTGAGACATATCATCCATGACCATCTTGCTAATGACATCACCATGTGTTCATTACTGTGTTTCTACCTGGATTCTCTCAGAAGCCTCCATTGTTTGATATAATGTGTTGCCGAGCTTGGTTTGTTCTGAGTCTAGCTACCAGATCTGGGAGATGCCTGCGTTCTTGGCCCGCAGATTGAATTATTCCAGATTACCCTTCATGCAGGGCTGCATTTCCCTCATTGCTGAGAGATTAAGCTACAAATATAGCAGGGCAAAAAAAAAAAAAAAAAAAAAAAAAAAAAACCATACAAATAAATAGACAGTGTTGGAGACATGGCTCAGTAGTTAAGAACACTTGATGTTCTTCCTAATTTAGTTCCCAGCACCCATGGAAAGTAGAGGTAGTGCAACTACCTCTAAATCTAGCTCCAGGGGATCTAATGATCTCTCTGGACTCTCTAGGTACCTGTGTGTGTGTGTCTGTGTGTGTGTGTCAAACAGACACACACAGAAACACACACACACAGAGATACACACATATAAACACATGCACACACACACAAACACACATACATACAGAGACAGACACACAAACACACAAACACACACACAGACACATACACAGACACACACAGACACACAGACACACACATATAAACACACACACATACACACAGACAGACACACACACATATACACACATAAACACACACATATACACACAGACAGACACACACACATAAACACACACACAGACATATACAGACTCACATATACATACACACATGGACACACACAGACACACACACATAAACACACATATACACACATACACATAAACACACACATATACACACAGACAGACACACACACATACACACACAAAGACACACACACATGCTTGTATACCAGTTTGTATACATGGCCTATAGGTCAACTCCCTTGTTCGCTTTCTGCCTGCTTTAGGACAAGAGTTCAGCTGGGGCTGGCTCCTTCAGGGAAGGCTTACTGGGAGGAGGGCTGGGAAAGCCTGTTTGTACTTTCTTAATCAGGAGACCATGTGATCCTGGAGTCTCTCAATTGTCTGCACTGCCTTCCTGGCTTGTGCCAAGATGGAATTTCTTAGTGTTTCCACATGGGAGTGACTGTGCTGTGCAGGGTCATTTGACGTTGATCTTACCACCACGACTTCTTGATCACTGATAGCAAGGCTCAAATCCACACAACACAGGGGGATATTAAAATAGCAGGAGTTTGAGTAGACACTTTGGAAATTGAAATCATACCTGATGACCCCCCCAACCCCCAAAAAGGTATTTTGTGTTATAATGTGATGTGGAGGGCAGAAGGAAAAGCTGATGCATTAAAGAGTTGGAGTTTCTTTCCACAAGACTTTATAGTTTTACACTGTGTGTGTATGTGTGTGTGTTGCACATGTACATGTGTAAAGGAGCTTTAGAAAGCTTGAATTGACAGTAGATACTTCTGTTTGTGAAGTGAATAATCAGATTCCTCATTGTCATTGACACTGAGGTGGCGTAAGCTCCCCTCTTCTCTGAAACTCCCATGGTTCATTCCCCAAATGGCTGATAGAACCATTTTTGGTGGAGATTTTCTCTCCACATCGAGGACTATTTTCCAGCGCAGGACTCAGTAATTTCTTTAGATAATGTTCTCCTTTGTTATTGTGTATGCCGTTGAAGACGTAGCGTCCCCCTTTCCTTTCTACCCCCTTGGAGCAAAGATTACACACTCAGTGAAGACTCATTCACCCGAAACCATTTATATCATAGATTTTTGCCTGTCTATCCATCTGGGTTTCTGGCTCTTTGTTTTTCTGGTGCTGGGAATGGAAGCAGGGTCGTGCCCTACCACTGAGCTACATCCCTAACCACGAACACTTTAGATCAAAGAGGATTCCATCCAGTTTAACTATCACTGAAGATCTCCCACCCCACCCAGCCCAAGCCTTTTGTGAGAAGTGAATCAGAGTTCACCCTCTGAGTGGTGGGCTGGAATGTCTGAGATGTGGGAGGCCAAGGAATGCTGAGCTCTTTAGTGCTTTTTCTGGTTTCAGTTTGCCTTACCTACCCTGCGTCTGGAAGGCAGCCTGGGCTTTCCTGGGGTTCTGTGTGTGTTGGCTCCCAGGAGGGGAAGGAATGCTGGAAGTGGCTCTGGGCTCCTAAGGAGTAGACCACACTGTTCTGAGACATTGCTGGTGGCAACAACCTCACATTGGAAGCAGGATTTCATGGCGAGTGTATATGCTTCAGCTGTACATGCTACTTCTTACTCATGTAGACATCTCCCTGCCAGCCCCCCACCAGCCTCCAGC
>NW_022196896.1:131986567-131990733 GCF_008632895.1 Mastomys coucha | reverse complement strand
AAAAAAGAATTTCTGCTCTGTAACCCTCACCCTCGTGCTTTCTTCCCTGCTGGGACCTTTGATTTATAATGTTTCTCTCTTCACCCATTATCCTGGTGACATTTAGGTGTGTACGACACTTGCCATGGTTCCCGGCTCCCTGGCTCTGTCACCTTCCTTAATCTTTTTCCATTCTGCAGAGGTGCCCACACTGAAATGTACAAGCTGTGGCATTAAGTCCTTGGCTGGCAATTTTGTGTGGGACTGGGTATGGAAGTGCAGCAAAGCAAATAATGAAGGCATATGTTTACCTATAATTCTTTTTACCTTGGGAGAAGGATTAAATAGGAACAGTTTGGTTGTTGTCAAATTCTTAACAGTTGCTTTCAAGCATGAAACAGTCCCCGGGCTCTCCGAGGATTTACTTAGCAGTTTGAATAGAGAGGTCTTTACCGCTAATGGAACTGAGATGGCGGGCTTAAGCAATGGGGTGCTTTACAGCCTCTTTAGCCACTTGAGAAGATGTAACAGCAAATTGCAGAAACTGTCCGGGCCTCCATTGGTGTTCTGGAAGTTGCAAAAAGATGAATAATTGAGGGATGCCAGGAGAGTTGAGAGTGTCTGAAAGCTTGGTTCGTGGAAGGTCTCCTTCTGAGAGGCTCTCTGGAGACCTCCCTGAGCCTGGACCTGGGGAATATTTACCAAGGATGACAATTTTGAAAGAAGAACTGTTCTTGGGATTGGTTGAATTTTGTGAAGAAGCACCCGACTAGGACACCAGTCCTGGAAATCTGTGACTCCCAAAACAAAGAATATCATCTTCTCCATCAGATGATTGATGGGCACAGTTGGAGCTTCTTCTCCCCACCACCCCCCGGCACTGTATGTTTAGGTAGAGGACGCTGTGTTCGTTTAGCATTTGAAGAAGCTAACTCAACTCTGAATGAGTTAAAGAGCAAGGTTTAAGAAGAAAAGAATGCTTGAAGATTCAAAAGAGACACAGTCATAATTTGTTGGATGGTAGCCAGTTGGAATACCCATCGCTCTTAATTGCCCTGTTTCAGACTTCATTTAGTAGGGCTATTTCTCAAAACTATTCGGTGTATTCATGTGTGTTGGCTGAGATACATGTGGGTGAACATGCATGTATGTATGTATGCATGTGTATGCTTGCATGTATAGGCCAAAGGTCAATATTAGGTATTTTCCTCAATTACTATCTATCTTAATTAAATTAGTTTTTCTTTTATTAAAATATTTTTTAATAAAGGAAAACCATACATACACACATATGTGTGTGTGTATACACACACACACACACATACCCCCCCCCCCCACACATATATATATGTTTTGCCTTCATCTGTGTCTCTTTACTATGTGTGCACCTGGAACCTGCAGAGGCCAGAAGAAGATGTCAGATCTCCTGGGACTGGAGCTGACAAGTGGGTCCTGAACCTAAAGCCCAGTTCCTCAGTGGAACAGCCAGTGCTCATAACTGCTGAGTCATCTTTCTGGCCCCTCCACAGTCATCTTTGAGGCAGGGTCTCTCACTAAGCCTGGAGCTCAGTGATTCAGTTAGGCTGGCTGATGAGCAAGCTCCAGGCATCTGTCTGTCTGTCTTCTCCACAGCGCTGGGATCATCCATGTATGCCTTCATACCTGGCTTTTTATATGGATGCTGGGAATCTGAGCTCGGATCATCATGCCTGTGTGGCAGGCACTGCATTGGCTGGTCTATCACTGCCTGTTCCCACCCCAGCATTCTCTACCAGGCAGATAGGAAGCAGGCCTGGGAGACTTACCTGTCCCGTGTGCCTTTTCACAGATATCCTGACTTCCTTATGATTCACAGATATCCTGACTTCCTTATGAGTATACGTAGGATTTTTGTCCCTGTGTTCATTTGGACACAGGTGTGCCCACACAACGTGCTTTGGCCAATTAAATGTCCTACCCGGGGTCGGTGCTGTGTTTCGTCTTAGCGTGACTCAGAAAAGAGTCTCAGCCGGTGGGTAAGGTGTGTGTGGGGTCCTGTGTGCTTTGATAGTTGAGCATGTCCTTATGCTAGAACTCAGCCCACCCTAGATGACATAATGCATAAGGGGCTGAGGTCTCCATCAGACTAGGTTTGCATGCAGGAATTCCTCTGGTGACATGGTGATGGGTGGGATGCTATGGATGGTTTCCTGATAGGCGTCTCTGTTTTGCCTCATTGGACCCTGAGCAACCAAATGCCAATGTCTGTCTTTCTGTCCATCTGTCTGTCTGTCTGTCTGTCTGCCTGTCTGTCTGTCTGTCTCTCTTTTTCTCTCTTCCTCTTAATCAATCAATCAATCCAATCAATCAAAGACAGGAAAACTCTGTCCCCAAAACTGAGGAAAGTGGCTTTGTATCATCATTGCCCAGGATGGGCCACCATTCAGACCAGTTTCCCATGGGCACCACTCAAAGCTTTGTGAATCTCAGTCTCTCCAGCATTCTCCTTTCTTCACAGAGCTCAACAGAGATATATGCTAAGTCTATGGATGGAGATTCAAGTGCACAGAGATGATGCCAGGTACTCAGATCATCTGCATGCCTGTCACGTGGCTCTCTGCTTTGAGCATAATGAAACAGACACAGTTGAAAGAGGCAGGAAGATCGGAAGCCATGCAATGACCATTCAAAGAGATAATGACAACAAAGTGATATCAGGTGCCCAGATAGATGGATGTCAGAGTATTAGACACTTGGCTTCACTGTTAGGGACTTTTTTCTTAGAGAGAAGTTTTAGGTTCCTGGGAAAATTAAAGGTGCAGAGGTTTCACTGCAGTGGGAACAGAAGTTTGGGGTGTGTCTGCTTGCTGTGGGAAGAACAGCGTCAGAGGAGAGGCGAGCAGGTGAACAATCTGGAGACCTGCCTGAGATAGGCTGGCAACCAGAGATGTGGTCCTGTGGATGCTGAAGGGGCGCACGTGTAGCCAAGGTGGGCTTTCCTACATCTTCTGTGTGCTGTGCTGTGGCAGGGGCCACTGAAGCAAGGTGGTGAGGAGAGGTGGGATCCAAGGCTGGCCTCTGGCCTTCTGTGTGGTGGAGGGGATGGTAGCTGAAAAGGAGCTCATTGCCCAGGGCAGCTGCAGCACAAGGGGCTCACTCCTAGCTTTCTGCCGTCCTCTCATAGACAATTGAAAGTGAGGTAATTGTCAGACCTGGTGTGTGTCTCAGTGTGTCTGTGTATGTGTGATTGTGTATGTGTGTGTGTGCATATGTGTATATGTATGCATGAGTGTGTATACATGTATGTGTGAATATGTGTACATGTGTGTCTATGTGTATACATATACATGCATGTATATGCACATGTATATGTGTGCATGAGTGTACATGTATGTGTCTGTGCACACATGTGACAACTTGTTGAAGCAAGCGTAGCTCAGCCAAGTTCTAATTTAAACAACAATCCCTCCAAAATCTTTCTTCCAGGCTTAAGAGGAAAAATTATTTTCTGACACTTTCCATTTCTGTTTTTTCCCATTGTTCTGGTCAGTGAGATTTGTGTAAAAGAGTTCTGTGTTACTTTTCTTACTAATAAACCTTTCATGAAGCTTGTAAATTTTAACACTAGTTCAGTTTTTGCAAGTTCTCATTTTTTTCCTCCTTGGTGTAAGGTAATTTTTGGTTTGGATGATGTTTTATAATTTAATTACATGAAATGGCTTTTCTTTTAGTCAAAGTAGTATCTTTTATGAAAAAAATATATGTTTACTTTTTGTTAAAAATTGCTTTGGCTTATAACACTTTTTCTGAGTAAAAGATTTTTATATCATCATTATAGGAAAAGTCTAGAAAATACCAGAGCATACCAAAAGGAAAAGAGGACGGTCTAAAGACACACTGATAACATTTTTCCAGATCTGTCTTTCTCCCTGTCTCTGTCTCTGTCTGTCTCTCTTTGTCTCTGTCTCTCTCTGTCTCTGTCTGTCTCTGTCTGTCTCTCTCTGTCTCCGTCTCTCTCTGTCTCTGTCTGTCTCTGTCTTTCTCTCTGTCTATCTCTGTCTCTGTCTCTGTCTGTCTCTGTCTCTGTGTGTCTCTGTATTTCTCTCTGTCTCTGTCTGTCTCTGTCTGTCTCTGTCTCTGTCTGTCTATGTCTGTCTTTCTCTCTGTCTCTCTCTGTCTCTGTCTGTCTCTCTCTGTCTCTCTTTCTC